>NC_143196.1:6537500-6742500 GCF_051530095.1 Phoenix dactylifera | reverse complement strand
GAACGAGGCGCCATGGAGGACCTCCTCGATGCCCTGCGATCCCTAATGGCCTCCCACTCCCCTCCTCTCCACGCCCTCGTCGTCCCTTCCGAAGACAACCACCAGGTTAGGTTTTCGATCTCTAAACATCCCGATCGAAAGACGTTGATCCCTGAGTTCCGATCTTTCCTATCGAAGTTTCTGGTTTCATTTGCCTCGAATTCTTGTTTAGGTATTATGTTTTTTCCTCTACCCTGAGAAAAAGCCGCTGTTCTTTTTCTTCTAATTTTGAGTATTGATTCGATTATGAACGGTAATTCTTCTTTATTTGATGTTCTTTTGGTGCTGTTGGGTGGAGTTTTTGATGTGATCTTGTGTCGCAGAGTGAGTATGTATCTGCGAGGGACAAAAGGCGCGCCTTCGTTTCTGGATTCACTGGAAGTGCTGGTGAGGCTTTTCTCTAAGTCAGGAACTGACCCTTTTTTTTTTGTTTTTATAGGATACCGTTAATTCTCATTTCACTTGATTTCTGTGATTCAATTGGATCTTGTTCTGTTTTAATCGGCCTATGAGCTGATTCATAAAATCTGCCTCCGAGCATGATTCATGCTGATCGTAGCTACAGCCCAGTAAAGTCTCAAGTTTCTAGATATTTGTTATTTTTGATAAATTGCTGGAGTTGTGTCACAGAAATGAGATAATTTTAATGCAAATTTTCCCATATGAAAGTCAATTCAAATTATTGCACTAGAGATATCATCTAAGGATGAATTCAAGACATTAAGTGAGAAGATAATTGGAGAAGGAAATATAGGATGCAGTACATGATTAGTTGACTGCAACTCTCTTATCATGAGTACTGTATTTATGATTTGGAGATCTTCATGTCTTCTGTGATTAAGTTCAATCCTGTTATCTCAATTGCAATTAGGGGTTTGTTTTTCTCCTCCTAGTTGAGGGGTTTGAACTCAAGTTCAGTCTGTTGCCGGCACTTCTGTCTGTTTGTTTCCCTGTAACTTACCCAAGCTTTCGAACTGAAGTTCCAAATTCACCTGAAAAGTTAGCCAAGTATGTAATGCTACTTTAATGCTCTCATACTAACTCTCTCTCCAAAATGAGCCATTTAGGCAATATATAAGTGATAATTATTATCAATAACAAATTAACAACAATTTTAATGTCTAAAAATTGATTTTACTATGCACGAACTTCCAGTAAAACAAATAGCAGAACTGGCCAGAAGTTCAGCTCAATACTCAAGTTCTTAAAACTCTCTTGCCATCGAGAGTGAAACTTTATCCAACTCTTGAATATCATTAGTGGAAAGCAGCAGGTAATTGATTAAAGAAGCAAGAACTATTAGGCAACGAGGGGCGTAGCGCTTATCGTTTCAAAGGCGATTTCTCTTTCGAGATGCGAAGAAGAGTAAGGGTAAGGCAAACAAGGAACTGATTGACCTACATATGCACATTCCTATTGGGATAACTTCATATGAATATGCCTCTACAATCTAAAGATATATTCCCTCTATCTGAAAAGCCAATCTTAGATACTTCTGACAAGTAAAAACAAACACGCCCTAGGAAGTCATAGCCACGATGGAGAAGTAAATAACTTATTTGTCAGAGCTGGAAGACTTATTTGCAACCTCTTTGTGGGATCAGTCGGATATAATTATCTTGAAGGTTGCTTAAGATTTGTTGATGTATATGCTTGTCAAAGTTGTGTGGTGCTAGAAAGAGGTGGCTGATATAACGGTGTTTCATTACTCTGTTAAATGAACATTGGTGTGGATTTTGGTGTTGGGCTTTATTAGATTCATTTGTTTTTGTAAACCTCAAAAAGGAAGATCCAATGACAAACCTGCATATGCTCAACTATATGCAGTTTTCCACTTCTTGAGATATGATAATTGCAAGGAGAAAGTAATAGGTGGAAGTTTGATGTGATTTTCCATTATCTCTAACAGCAGGACAATTAAAATACTAAGTCGTTTACTATGGACAAAGTCATTGGACATGGAATTTTTAAGGGTTCGTTTTCATGAATCTTGGAGATTTGGATACAATGGATCTTTTTTGATCATGAAAGGGTTCAAACTGAAGAAGGTTCATGAATGGTTGAGCAATCAAATGTAATAATCTGCAGAGAACTGGTGGCTTGGTAGCATAGTTACAACTAGGTTGTATTCTTCTCTTATGTGTGTGATAGTGATTTCTCTCATTGCTTTTATTCTGTGTTGCTATCTCTTCTACATTCCTTTCCAACATTTTGAACTATTGTTATTTGATATATAGAATTGTAGATAAAACATGTAGGTGAAAAGTTATCAAGAAATGTTAGTTGATAGGTTAGGTAGGGCACTTGATGAGCTGATTTGTCTTTCCAGAATAAATATAAATAGCTATAAAGATCTCTTTGAAGATATGAATCTTGTCTCTTTTTACCAAACTCTTAAAGATCAGTTATTACCTTTTTCAGATTATTATATCTTCTTATTAATGTTTTTAAGTTTCAAATATTTATGATCAGGAATATTTCTGAATACACTTGTAACCATATATCTTTCAATAGGTTTGGCTCTTATAACAATGAATGAGGCATTGCTGTGGACCGATGGGCGATATTTTTTGCAGGCAACACAACAGTTGACAAACCAGTGGAAACTCATGCGAATTGGAGAAGATCCAGCAGTCGAAATTTGGATAGCTGATGTGAGCCATCATTGTCTTTGGTGAATCTTTTTCTTTGCTTTTGCTAATTCCTAGAACTGTGGATTGTAAGTTATGCACTCATTATTTGGTTCTGAGATGGCTGAAAGTCAAATTCTAGCCACTTTGCTTTTGTCAATGAATGAGAGTCTTTTCATCATTGATATTTGTAAATGTCGCAGAATAAATTTTGGGCATATCTTTGTGCTATCTCAGCAACATTCTGAATTTTATATGGGAAGGATGACTGTTTCTTGGTCTAAAATATTAAATTTTAGTTTGATCAGCCTCTTAAGTCTTAATAAGCTACCTTCTTTGTTGTGCTATCAGAATCTACCAAGTGATGCCATAGTAGGAATTGATTCCTGGTGTGTATCTGTAGAAACTGCTCAGAGATGGGAGCATGCTTTATTAAAGAAAAAACAGAAATTATTTCAGTTATCTTCTAACTTGGTTGATGAAGTTTGGAAGGATCGGCCTTCAGCTGTTATTCTACCTGTAACTATACATCCATTAGAATTCTCAGGCCGTGCTGTAGCAGAAAAGTTGAAGGATCTGAGAGAAAAACTTAAAGTGGAAAAAACTTATGCTATTATAATCACTGCGCTTGATGAGGTATGAATTCCTATGCCTCTATTCTCATTTGTTTTTCTGATTTCCTTAATAATCTTGTTTCTTGATATGATGACAGATTCCTTCATCTTAACTTTGTGGTACTCATCATTAGTATCCTCACATTTCATTGTTTTGAATTTATATTTAGGTTGCTTGGTTATATAACGTTCGAGGAAATGATGTAGCCTACAGTCCAGTTGTTCATGCATATGCTATAGTTACATCTGAGTCAGCATTCTTTTATGTTGACAAGAGAAAGATCTCTTCTGAGGTCAGTTTTCAATTGAATATGTGTTTACTCCATTTTGTGGCTCTAGTAAAAATGTTCATGCTCATATTTTTGGAAAACAACATTCTTTATACTGAAAAATTACCTATGCATACATTTTTATTTTAAATTTTGGATAAAACTTGAAGAAAATTGATAAACATGCAAACTCTAATATCTAGCTTACTCTTTTTTTTTTCAATTATTGAAAATAGGTACTCTGTTTTATGGCTGAAAATGGAATTGAAATCCGGGAATACAATACAGTTGATTCAGATGTAAGCTTGCTTGCATCTGGGCAGCTAAAATATTCATCAGCTACTAGGTATTCTCAAAGTGATATTCAGAAAGCTGGAAAAGTTGATTCAGATGTGACAGGAAATGTTGATAACACAGCAGAAGAAGTGAAACATAATATGATATGGATTGACCCAACCTCATGCTCACTTGCCTTGTACTCAAAGCTCATACCTGATCGGGTTTTCATGCAGCAATCACCTTTGGCCCTTGCAAAAGCTATCAAGGTAAATTTTTGTCACTCAATGTTCTAAAGCAGTCGTATGTTTACATGCAAATTAACACAATCTCATGGGTTCACCGGAAGGATATCTATGCTTACTTTTGCACAAATAATAAAACAATGGCATGCACATTTTTATTTTCTAATCACGAACTAGAAATTCCGGGAAGTTGGGCCAGAAAATTGTGAATCTTGAGAAATATTTCTCTTTTCTTTGCTTTTTTAATTACAACTATTAAAAAGGATTCATGAAAGATCATTTTTGGTTGCTAATTTACGGGTATTACATTGCTTTTTTTTAGAACTTGGTATAAGTTATGCTTCATTAAAGATTGAATTGCATAACCTATGCACACATATGTGGAGTAAAAGGATGGATGGGTGGTAAAATTAACAATAAAGATTTGGGAAAATTACAGAGACACCCATTCTAGTTTGGGCAAAAAGCTTCGGCCCCAAATTTTTAAAAAGTTGCAATTATATCCCATAACTTATTTTTTTGTTGCAGTGTGGTCCAGTCGTTTATCCATTCCTTAACACTGTTAATGATTGGTGTAAAATGTCTAAATTACCCTCCATTTGCTTGGTGGGGAGGGAGTTACCGATTAGAAGGAAACAATTTTGCAGGCTTCGGAGATCGTGACTAATCCATCTCCACAACCCCCATGGCGACACCATCACCGCCCGCTTCCCTGTCCTCTACTCCCCCACCAATGTCATCATCCTCTGTCTCGTGGAGTCTCTACCCTACAATGTGAGCATATTTGCTGGTAGAGACGCTGATGGTGCCATACAGGTTCGACGTGGCAGCATCGGAAAGCTGGCCGGTAGTGACACCATGGAATATCATGCATGCATTTGGGTGGTTTATATTTTTCTGTGACAATTAATCATTCTTCAGGGATGCAGATGCTCAAATAATTAAAATATTTAAAAGAAATCTTTTGGGTTTCAAATTTATGATTGTGGTTAAGACGTTATATGCATGTCTTTGCAGAGTAATAGTGTTTTTTTATTTAATTCATTTTTGTAGCTTGTGGGTGATCTGGAAGGACAAAAGTATTGTAAGATAGACTCAGTATCTTGATATTAGTTTTATTTATACTTTAACTATGCATTTTTCTTCAATGTGTTGTATTTGCAGGAAAAAAACTTATTCTATAAGTTATTCTTATAAATTCCACTTGTAATCATCACATTGTAGAATCCTACGGAGCTGGATGGCTTAAGAATGGCACATATTCGAGATGGTGCAGCTGTTGTTCAGTTTCTTGTTTGGCTGGATAATCAGGTTAGTGTTAGTGCCACATGCTATATATCTTGTAGCTTAATTGGAAGAACATACTTGTTATTTTCAGTTCATTATGAATAAATATGCTTTTGTGTTTTTACCTAGGAAAGGTGTTTGAGTGAATTCCATGTGAACCCTGCATAGATACAGGCTGAGTTGGCATTTAACTCCTTTCCACCTTAGTTCCCCATTTGATCACTTGTGATCCTTTACTCTCTTCCCCATTTAGCTATTATCCCCTAAGAATTATGATGAATGCAATGGCCTATAACACCTGCATGCATACTCTGATCATCTTTGCTACAGATGGTTTTATCATAGTTTATTTTGGCACATCTTGTATTGGTAAGAACCCTTCATGGTAAAAGAAAACTAAAATCCCAAATTCAAGCTTACTGAAGGCTTAATGTTGTTTTAACTATCAAAGCCTGTGTTTTTAGGAAATCTAGTGTCAAAACTATTAGACACTTAAATACGACAATGCTCTTTGGTACTATGCCCAAAGTGTGGGCGTTTGGCATATAATTGTGGGGTGCCTTGTAAAAGGACATTTCTGTGCTGCTTTGAATAGTTCAAATCTCATTTTTTTTCTAGATGCTTCTACTAAAGTGTCAAAACTTTCTTTTATCTGATAAGATATGAAAATTATTTTTTATGTGGTAGCATTAAGTGGTCAAATTATTGATTACTATATATGTTTTTATATGTCTTTTCTTGTCGGATTTTCGGAGGCTCAACTGCAAACACTTTGTATACCTTGAAAACTTGGTATTCATGCCGAGCATTTAGATAACATGGCTTAATACTCATCTTACGATCACAAATACTTAAGTTGCCTTGTGATCTGATAAAAAATCTGGACAAGTGTACCTAACTCCCATGTAGGCCTTACACTTCAATGAGTTTCATTTAATTATTAGAAAACCCATAAGGCCATAATGGTTAAGCATGGTTGGACCATTTGATAAACTATGATACATATGCACATGAATTAATATTAAATTGATTACTTATGGGTTCAGTATCATGTTGATGAGATGCTACTATGGTATGTGTTATAAAATATGTAGCAACATGCTGATACTTAACAATAGTTTTGCATAACTAAAAAATTGAAGAGAGGTTAAGTATAATCATGGATGAAACCAAATATGTTCCATTCATCAAAATTGCTCCTTGGGTACCCAAAGTGTTGCTTAACAGACTTGAATGCTCATGTCATCTTTAAGCATCATTTCCTGTAGTTTAGACTTTAGACTAAATGTTACTTTAAAGATCCGTGAAAAGAATAATAAGCAACAATGTGGTTGTGCATCTTGCAACTGAACATTTCCACAACTTTCTTGATCATAAACTGCAATGGATAATTTATTCCACTTTGCTGTAGTTTTATGCACAAAACAATAGGTTCATTTATATCAACTAGGATAAAGAGAATCTAGATTGAAGAATAGGAGAGAGGAGAGCAAGAGGGAGAAGCAAAAGGAATATAATATGTGGAAAAATTTTCACATAAAATGATAGAGAGTATTAAGAATATTTTGCTGTTCAAGTCTATCTTCAAAGAGTCAATACATTGGGTGTATTCGTACATGCATTGTATGAAGAACCCGCCAAAGCAAAAAAAGAAAAAAGAAAAAAGAGAGAGAGAGTCAATACAGGGTTATTTATAAAGAAACAAATGAAACTCCTGTCAAAACCTAAGATTACTCATAATTGTTAATTTGAGTCCTTCAGGAAGGCCCAAGTTGACAATAGCTAAATCCTAGACTTTGTCCCTTCTGGAGGGATTGACTTTGACGTTAAAGGTACCAAAAGAGCAAACTCAGTAACCTATTGCCTTCACATCTTGTGGCAGTTGTAGAATAGTGAATATTGGCGAATTTGATAGGTCTAATATGAGAAAGGCTATAACTCCTCCACTGAGTTTTAATTTCTGCAATTGTCAATCTTTTAGATAGCTTATCTGATTAGCAGTTCAATAACAACTGTCTCATCTTTATCTTCAAACTATGATATTCTATGTAACGAAATTTTCTGGCCAAGGATTGAAGTGCCCCACACCACAACTGTCATGGTTATGGGCTAACACAATGTAGTACTGTACGGTGTGTGCTGGTAACATGCCAGCTCACATTATAAGGTTCATAGAAAAGGAAATGAGTTTGCACTAGCCTTTGTTGAGTTGTGCCCATTGACACGTGCTGGCTTAGACTGACGAGGATGCATATGCATTACTTAGAGGTAGATAACCCTTGTATCATGTGTCTATGCCTATATTTGTCTGGTGCACTACTTATATTCAAACTGCTATAATATGATATCAAGATCCTTTTAGCTGTTTTAGTTCGATGACAGATGGCTTTCTAGTTGTTGGAGTTGTAAGCTTTTCTGAACCATTTGCATCAAGCACTTCTATCGGCATTCTTGATCCTGTTGGATTCTTAAAACTCGCATCTCATAACCCTAAAAATAAATCTGGAGTAAATAAAAGGAAAACTACATAATCCTATAATAGGTAAATTCAAATTCTAATTAATTACAAGAGGGGAACTTGAGCTAACAATTTCATGAGGTATACTCTATGCATCTTGTCCTCATAATAGTTGTGCCAATTATGACTTTGAATACAGGAAACCAAAGCTATGCAACATAGCGAGTGATGTTTATAATTGCTCAGTTTGACTGTGAATTTGTGAAGAAAATCACTAAAAGAAAAGGTGATGGCTCATGTAGTTGGATTGGTTCTCCCTGAAAAATGCATTTATATATCTCTTAAGAAGTCCACTACGCTGACATATTCAATTCAATGATGGCAGATCTGCGAATAAAATATTTTTGTCAATGTGAGTGCAATCTTCTTTCTTAAAGAACAAAAGTAGTCTCTTTATGGCATAATGTACTTTAGTTTAGTTTTGACCATGGTATGCTGAACTGGCCCGTACCGGCCGGTTCAGCCCATACTGGACTGGTCCGGTATGGTAGTGAAACACGGTTATTGACAGGTACGGATGCGTACACGTGCGAACCGGACCGGTTCGCACCGGTACGGGTTCAGTATGCCACAGCGCCGTGCAGTAGAAGAAGATCCAAAAGAGAGAGAACTTCAAAAAAAAAAAAAAATTCAAGAAAACAACAAAAAATATCAAATTAAACTTAAATTCATAGAAAAAGATCCAAAAGAGAGAACTTCCAAAAAAAACATTGCGCAGTAGCCGAACCTGCTCGAACCTGTGGTACTGGTTTGGTACACCTCGAACTGGTACCGAACGAGTTCGGTAGGCCACCGGTACGCCTACCGGTATCGATTTGGCGGACTATGGTTTTGATCATAGGAGATTGAGAAGATAATTGTTTTTACATGGAACAAGTAATATTGGAAGAGAGAAATCAACTTTCACTTGAAAGTATTCAGGGTCATTAGCTCTAACTTGAGTTAGGATCACATTCATCTAACTATTCAACTCCTCCCCTTTAGTTTCTTTCTATGTTACAAGAAAATAAGAACCTGCACTAACCTAAAGAGACTGAAGTAGTGTCACCTGCGAAATCAGATATGCTCGAATCCCATTTGTTTTTAGAAGCAAGATTTTAATTACCATTGTCGGTACTTAAACTGACACCCAACCAATTCACCCATACCAAGTGTTGGTACAAGACATCCCTTGGTTCATATAGGTGGCACCAGCAATCATATCCCTGCTAGCATGGAACAGTATGCCCCGTACTAGATTTTACGGTCTGGTACTTAAAATGCTTATAAGTATCTCAAGCTTTGTTGCCATTTATAGATTTGAGGTGGGAAAAGCAGAATAAATTAAGAGGGAACGGATAAAAATTATAATATTTGAAAGAATCTTATACACTAGTTAACAACGTAACCTCGGCAAAGGCTATAATATAGATAATACAAGGCCAAGCAAAGGTGTGTCATAAACCTCAAAGTATCGTAAAAGCTGAATGAAGGCCTGCAGATGACCCTAAAATCACATTTACTAATTATAAACTTTGTCCTTGAAAGATCCTTGAAAGATCCTTGAGAGATCTTTAAGAGGTACTTGGTCTATTGAAAAATAAACTTTTTTAACTATTGAAAGTGAAATTGCAAAATCCATTGTGGATACTGATTATATCAAGATGACAAGACTTGTGAAAATTTAAGTTGAATTTTCAGGACTTTTTCCCTGATTTTTTTGAAAAAAAGCAATAAATGAAACTTTCTCCTTGACAAGTCTGCATAGTAAATGATTTGGTTTCAAAAAGTGTGATGTTCATTAATAAATATTGCAATTACACTGCAACTTTTGTTGGATCTTCTTGTATGATTAAATTATACAAAATGTAACTGACTTGTCCCAATTTTCTAGATGCAAGAGATTTATGGAGCTTCTGGTTACTTCTACGAATCAGAGGGAACACATAAGAGAAAACATCTGTAAGATAACAACTCATTTATTAAATCTTTTTAAATATTCTTAAAGAGATATTGACTTCATAGGTATTTGTTATATTCCTACTGGTTTATTTCTTTTACTTAGTTATTTCTCTTGAAAGTTTCATTTTGATGGACATTTACCTTTGTGCTTTTATCCGTTAGTGCCATCTGACCAGTGTTTCAGGATTTGTACAGTTTTACAGTTAATCAAATTACTCTGGTGCTTTGATTCAATGCTTTATCTTAATGTTAGTCTTCTGGTAATCATAAAGAGGATTGGGATGTGTCAAATAGCTCCTTTTTTCCTCCATTAGTTTTGGACCCTACAATTATGGCCAACCATTGGGAGGTTTCCTCCTTTGTCAATATAAAGAGTGCCATACAACTGGTTGAGATACTAGTTTGGCAAGTTTGAACTGTGTTAACTGCATGTCATGTTCCTTTATCATGTTAAAACAGCTTAACAAATAATTTCACTAGGAATTATCAATTCATATGAATGTTGCTCAATCTGCATGCAAGAATTACTTTGAAGCATGTCAAGGAAAAACCAAGAGTAAAAACAACTGATAAATTCTAGTGCACCTATAATAGTGATATAAAAGGTCTTGTTAAAAACCTACTTTTTATTGAATTTTATCTAAATTAACAATAGTTTGGCTGTAAATTATACCATCAATTTTGTCGAGTTTATGATGCAGTATCATCTTCAACAAAATTGAAGTTCTAAAGAGATTTTGATTCTATCTTTGTTTTACTTTATTTTGGCTCTCCTTTCGAGTTTTTCCTGTTTTCAGTCCTCTAAACACCTTATTTTAATGATTTTATTTGTAAAGTTCTTTTTTTACGATTTAATAAAAATTTCCAGATGAAAACATCTAAATTATTTGAAAGCGAAGGATGGTACCCACAGAGTTCTCATCTCTGTTAAATGCTAAAGATCAATACTTTGGAAGGAAGGTGGAGATTTCTTTAGAAAGAAGATAAGTAATGGTTGGTCATTTTTATGGAAGATAATCTTTAATTAAAGGTTCTGCCAGATATGGAAGAATTCCCAGTCAAGGACTCTACCTTTCACTAGCCTGAAGATGATTGGGAGATTGAAGTCTCTGCAGGATATGTATCTATTTTCTTTTGATGTTTCCCTTTTTTTTTCCCTCTTCATTCCTCATTTCTGGTTATCTATACTATTTCTAAGTTTGGAGAAGCAATAAAAGCCCAAACAGGGGAGCAAATTCGGCTGATTGGTGGATGGATTGGCAAATCAAAGAAATGAACCAAAGAGGCATTCTCTCTCCCTTTACATGATGTGATCTATAGATCAAGCGCAAGGCATGCAACCTTACGATTGATGTGTAGATTCACAACTGTTTGAGACAACTAAGTAACATACATTCCCTCTTTTATCTGTTTTTGTTGAATTTTATGCACTACTTTTTTTCCCTTATTCAAAAATTCTCTTCTCTAATCCTTTTTCCTCCAATGTAGTTTTTTCTGTTGTATTAGATAAACCTAGTATGTGATTGGTCCCCTTATTCTTTTCGGGAACATGATATTGGTAGTTCACTAAAATTTCAATTACAAATCTGAAAATTTCAGCCATATTGCATTCTTGGCACTCTAAAGCCTCACTAACCTACTTCTTACCCCTTAGCTTTTCCTGTGTTGGTGTGAGCTTGAGCAGTCAAAGCTCTAAACTTAAGCCATTGATCATATCTCACCCCTCCCAACCCCACTCTTCACTATCACACAAAAAGAAATAGGACCTCCAACTAGTTTCATCTGCACACTTTCAATTTTCATTGAGGAAAACATGTGCAGCATTGAGCAATGCAACTCCTTGTTTTGAGATTCCATGTCCAGGACATAAACACAAGATTTGTTGGACTTCTCTAACCTACATGCCTAATGTTGTTCCCTTTGTAGTTTTTACATTGTCTAGTCTGCATTCTTGCTTTCCGACTGCTTGATTAATCTTCTACAATATGCTCGGCAAGAATATCTGGCTTACAATAAACACCAGCTGGTTCATATTGGTATCAGCCCTAGCTGGTCCACTCTTTTTCCTTGAGTTGATCTGTGGTTAATTCACGGGAAATATGCAGGCCAGAGTGGTGGCTTAACTGCTAGAATTACTATCATTGGCTGGTTCATTGTGATTTAGGCTATATTGAGCCAATTTTGTCACATGCTTGAAGAAGAAAACTAGAGGAAGACAGATGCACGTTTGCATGAAACAAAAGATCAATTTATGAAGTATGAATATATCTTACAGGCTACATATTTAGGCCCCCATTTATTGAAAATTTGAAATAATCATTTGACCTTTTGATATGCTGATTTCTGATAGATATGCTGATTTTTTTTATTTTTCTCAATCTTCCTGCTTTTGTTCCTTATCCCCTAGCTTTTGGTATGTTTAGTTCAACTGGTATAATGAAATGCTATTCAAGCCAGCAATGATACACATGTTGTAGTCACTATAATCACTGAGTTCTCTGCTACCGGTGTCTGAAGTTTGAACCCCTTGAAAGGATCTTATCCTTGAGTTGATTTAATCCCCCTTACAAGATGTATTACCATCGTACGAATTAAATGCTCCAGTTTAAAAATGGATGTAAACTTGAGTTGAAAAGTAATATTTGACTTGTGTGTTTCTTAGACATTTACAATTTGAAATCATCCAATGTTCTTCAGCTTACCTTGGAACATCTATATTTGTACAAATTTGTATTGTGGAAAGATCAGTACCTTGCATTCCTTGCTTTTGCTTGTTCTCGCATCATCTGGTTTTTTCTAAATCTGAGTAAGTTGGCAGTTTTTTTTGCATAGACAATCTTAAAAGAAAACTGTATATGATGCTAAGTATGGATCTGTTATTTCACCTATCAAGGTTCGCCACTCCAGTATTGGAGCTCGTACTGGTCAGCCAACGTCACGGTTTGGTACGCCTCTATGCCATTCCGTGCTGGTCTCATACCGACACAGCAGAGAGGGCGAGGGCGAGGGAGAGGGAGAATGGGAGAGAGGAAAACAGAGAGAGGGGGGGGGGGGGGGGGGGGAGGAAGAGGGAGGGAGAGGGAGGCCCGCTGGAGGGCGCCGAAGGGCTGAAGCAAGGGGTCCGTCGGGGTGCTTTTTTATTTTGAAAATTTTAAGTGAAGTTAGCAAGGGGTACGTCAACTTCACTTAAAATTTGGGCCCCTGTTTCATTTGTAGCAATAGTCAATCATGCTGCTTTTATTTATCTCCTCTTATAATCCTCAATGACATCCAATATCATTGTTTTGATTTGTCCATCTGATTATGGTAATAGACACTGCTGAAGTCTTTTATTTTTTTGATAATTCTACAAGGGCCTCCAAAAATTTGAATTCCACAATCTGCTTAATGTATTGATTCAAACTCCCATCTTTTAGGTAATTTATTTGTTTAACATCTTAAAAATGCTTATTCTAGGCTTGCTGAAAAAGTAAACATTTTGGGAAATTCTTCTCCCAAAGGTTTAAGCAAAAATGCGGATCTACTCTATCTGTAGACTGAACTCCTTCTGTAATACCAACCACAGTTTTGCAGAACTATCTTGAGGTATTGGTCTTAAAAGATATGGAGATCCAAGATCGTTAATGATGCACTGGAGGACTCCAGGACTTAAAGATTTTTCTCAGATTTTATTTAGTTGTCAATTAGTTGTTAATTTGCTGTTTTTCTTCCATTTCTGATTACTTTTACCTTTTAGTGGCTTTATTTGGTATTAAAGGCTGAGGCAAAAATATCCCTGACTTTGTTTGATAGTTTAATGGGTCAAATTACTGTAATGGTACTGTTCATGGCACTGTTTGTACTACAGTAACCATGAAAACTAAGCATGCTTTATTGGCGGTCAACTTGATGTAGGCTAGTCTATAGAAGGGCACCTATTAGGGTTGAGGAAAGAGCTGAAACATATATATTGCCGGACAATTGGGCTCATACGGGAGTTTTAATCAAAACTGGACCACAAAAATGCAAATTCAAACACAAAATTGATAGGGGATGTGGTACTGAAGCCAAATAATTTGAATCTAGGGTTTGAATAGGGAATGTAAGGATTTGGTGCCATCTGGGACTGTATCCAATGCCTTGTTTTCCATTCAAATTGGATCTGGTATTTCATTTTAACTGAACTAAGAACATTTTTCTAGAGGACGAATTGATAAAATAGAAGCTAACCTTAGATAATGATGGAGATCCAAGATTGTCTAATGGTGCATCGTATGGCTACAAGTCAAGATTTTCTCAGATTTGAGTTTTATTGTCAATATAGTTGTCATTTTGTTTTTTTTTCCTTTTATTTCTGATTATTTTTAGTTTTCAGTAGGTTTATTACTTTATTTGGAATCAAAGGCTGAGATTAATCTCAGACTATTAGATAGCTTAGTATATGGTTGGCGAAACTATCCCGAATCGCCCGATTTGGGGCATATCAAGCCGTACAAGCGGCGGACCGGAACGGTTCTGACAACCAAAATGAGAAACCGATGACAAAGGGGGAGAAGGAGAAGGAAAGAGAGGAAAATAGAGAGAGAGGGGGGAGGGAGAGGAAGGAAGATAGAGGGAGGTGGAGGCCGACCGGCGAAGCGCCAACAAGCCGTGCGGAGCGGCGGAGGGGCTCCGCCTCCAGTTTCAATGAATCAAGTCACTGTAGTAGTACATTCATGCTACGGTAACTGCAAAAAGTAACCATGCTTTATTAGTGGTAATTCTAGGATTTTGAAACAAAGCTGGTTTATGATTTCTGAATGTTTCGAAAGGAGATCTTAGTGTTTTATGTAACAGAGTTGGAAGCATGGTCTGCCGTACCGATCGGTACGGGTTGGTACGGGCTGGTACGTATTGCTACCGGACGAAATCGGGACGGTACAGCTATATTTTTCTGTTCCGACTATTTGCAATCCGTACCGATCGATACCGGCCTTACCGACTTGGTACCGGCCTATACCGAACTGGTACCGGCCCGTACCGAATGGCTTGTACCAAACCGGTACCGGCCGGTACCGACCGGCTCGTACCGACCGGCTCGTACCGACCTCAATTTTGTTTTGGCTTTTGGCCCGAACCAGCCGAATCGATACGGTACTGGTTCAGTTCGGTATGGTACCAGTGCCCACCGGTACGTCGGTATGGTCGGTACAACGGACCTTGGTTGGAAGATTGATTAATGAAGAAAGTAATGGAGTCCTTGTTTCTTCTCTCTTGTGGTGTGATTCTGCAATGGAGATTATGGAGGTTTAAGACCTTCAAACCTAGGTATGATTCCTAGGGCCTGGAGTCTAGTATTATACTTCCTCTTCCTTTGACCCTTTTTCTTCTTATTGTCTTCTTTCTGTTTTATATTATGCTTCTATTCTGTCCCCTTCAGATCATATTTTTCTTTAATTTTAGCTCATAGTCCAATAGTTAACCCTAAGTTTGAATATCTTAGGTTAACTTCTATGTTATAAATTTGTTTTTGGTTTAGAAACACCTTGTTTGTTCAATTAATATGAAAAATCAAATCCAATCTGAATAGACAGTAAGGCATTTCATTCAGTGTTAAATGGCATCAAACCCTTTAATTTTCTAATTGAATCGTACATTCAAATTCTTTAGGTTCGCTACCACATCCATTGTCCATTTTGTGTTTGAACTTTGATCTTTGCTGTTCATTGTTGATTAAAAATCTGGGATGAATCCAATTTTCCAGCAACATTTGTGTTTCAGTTATTTCCTTAAGTCCAAATACGTCACCTTCCATAGACTGCCCTATATCGAAATGCCTGAGAAAAACAATCCTTCCAGTTTTCTAGAGAAGCTGTATATTTAAATCGGTCATGTTCCTCCAAAAAGGGCATTCAGCTGTTCCATTGCCATGTCCCCAATGAAACTAGCCAGGAAAAGTAATATCTGTTGCTCTTGTGTTCCAGATGTCCAGAACATGTCTCCTTTATAAGTATTCCTTGTGCCACTTTACTATGTGAATTTGTTAGTATCCTACAAATCTATCTATTCAGCTATCTATTTTGTGGAAATATGTATTTGATTGCGTATGTGTGTGCCTGGGTTTAATATTTAATGTTGTATATGCTAATTCTTTTATCGTGATGCTAGTCTTAATTGCTGATGCTCTAGGGCCTCCTATTTCTGCCTGGAAAATTTTGAATGGTTATTTTGCTTGCTGCCTGCATGTTAAGACTAGTAATATTGCCTTATATCAATTTCTGCTGATATGTTATTTTGTTCGATTGTTGCTTCAATTCATGAAAATTCTTTCATTTGAGGACTGCATTAGATCTTTTTATTTTGTTTAAGTTATCTGAGCTGCTCTACATAAAGACAAAAATATTTACTGGAAGCATTTTATGCATTGCCATATTAGCAAACTTAGATCCACAGTTAGCTGGAGCTTACGGTTGAAATTGATAGTTATTTGCATTTGGGTACTGTTTCACTCCTGCTAGTTGTTTGACTATTTTTTCCATGTTAACCAAACGTTATTGATTGTTGCAGGGATTCTATGAAACTAACAGAGGTATCTGTGAGTGATAAATTGGAGGGTTTCCGTGCAAAGCAAGAGGTATGCCTGTATTTCATTCTTTTGCAGGATGTCCTACTCATAGATTTGATATGTGTGTTATATGACATGTATAGACAAAAACCTATCAAGCTATCAGATCCCAACTCCGAGCTGTACTTAGTAATTCATGATACTAGCGGTCGTACTAAGGCCCTGTTTGAGTACTCAGGAAAAAATTCTGGAGAATAAAAATCCCCAGAAATTGAGTGATGCACCAAATTTGGATCAGGCGTTTGGATGTCAACAGAATTTCTTTTTTCAGGAAACTGTTTCTTTGTTGCATTCATAAGAGGGTGTGCCTTAGCACAATGGTAAGGTTGCTCCATGTGACCTGCAGGTCGTGGGTTCGAAATTTGGAAACAGCCTCTCCCTATGTGGGATAAGGCTGGGAGCATCTGGCCCTCCCCAAACTGCCCCAATGCTGGGAGCCTCATGCATGAGGACACCCTTTTTGTAGTTTCTTTGTTGCATTCATCCATCCTATTCCTATGTCTACAAAACTACTCCACAATTAAAATAAAAAGCAACCAATCAAAAGTATGACAAGCTACTAACAGTCAAACATAAACATACAATTGTGATTGTCCAACAAACATTTCCTACCAATCCTTATTGGATTGTTCCATGAATATACAATTGAGTTGTTCCATAAATCCAATTTGGATTCATTAATGTCTCAAAAACATGCTTTAACATAAATATATTCATTTTTTCTCACTGCTATTAACTATCAAAGAGTCAAAAATTATTAATTAAATCAAATTTTACAATCTCAAAATTAATAGATAGATCAGATATTTCTTTGTGCAAAACAGTGGGAGATTCACCAACCCGTTTTGTAGATGAATGTAATAGAATACAAAGAGAGAAAAGAAAAAGTAAAAGGAAAAAAGGAAGGAAGGGGGGGGGGGGGAGAATACACACCACAACCACCACCTCGACACCATCACTACCATGTCACCAAGGCCATCACCACCACAACCACACTAATCACCATTTACACCCACCACTACAATCACCACCACCACAGCGACACCACCATCACTACCATTGCCATCACCATAAGTTTGATGGCGGCAATGGGGATCTTAGGGGAGGAGCTTGTGGGTGGGGGAATCACATGGGTCATCAGAGGGAGGGAAAGAGGAGGGGGGAGGGGAGATTTACCATCACCAGATTTCAGTGTTGGTGCCTTGAACATTGCCATGGTCAATGTTGTCACGATGCTCGGTGAAGGCCAGCAGTGGGTTGAGGTGGACATATTATGGTGGGGGAGGGGAAGGGGGCACAAGGGGTTGAGCCGGATGAATGGGATAAAATATTTATGCCACTTTTTGTGGGATATGAGAATTGTCTAGTGTTTGGTCTAATTTGGAGTCTTTTCAGGCTCTAAAATGGGTTACCAAACATTTCTTTGGAAATTTTATGAGGTAGACACTAAAAATATCGGAGTATTGTCTAATAATCCAATACTTTGGGGCATCCAAACAGGGATTTTTTCTCTTTCATCTAATTCTATTTGAGCCACATGATATTTTTCTTGTGGATGGATTGAACATCAAGCATTAGGAAGTGTTTAGTCTCAAGTTGCAACCTGTCCTTTTTATTTTGGCAGTATCAGGCTATCAGCCCTTATGTCAAGTAATTTGTTAGAATCTATTTTCACTCGTCGATTATTGCATGACTTATTAGCTTTTGTATAGTATATTTTACAAATACAGTCAAGATTTGCTTACTGATCAACTGAAATAAGTTCATCTTGCAATTCCAATTCAGTTATCCTTCATCATTTGTAGCCATTTTGTTCATTGAACTTCTATTGCCATGTGGGCATCTATAAAAATGTCTGATCAACTTTTGGCTTGTGGTCTGGTCAGAAATTCAAAGGATTAAGTTTCCCAACGATTTCATCAGTTGGTCCAAATGCAGCAGTTATTCACTATGCACCAGAGGCAAATACATGTGCTGAACTTGATGCTAACAGCATCTATCTATTTGATTCAGGGGCACAGGTTTGTTTAGAACTTTTAATTTCTTAATTTCACCCTCGTGTTGTTTGTCATTTTTCTTTTTTTCCTCCAACTTCTCTCAGCATTTTCTAACACTTCATGTTTTTAAAGTATCTAGATGGAACGACTGATATAACAAGAACTGTGCATTTTGGGAAACCTTCATTTCATGAGAAATCGTGCTTTACTACTGTAAGTGGACTTCTTTCATTTGTTCCAACATTAAATAATTTTAGGTTCTGTGTGATTAAATCACTTAAGATTGTGTAATGCTTACGCATGATTAGATAATACTACCGTGTATACCTTTAGTTCATGAGATGCCATCTTGTACTGCTCTGGATGTGCTGTCTTTAGTCATGTGTTCATTAATGCCTTGTTCAAATGTGTGGATGATTAATCCATGTATATCTTCTTCTTATGTGGGGAAAACTTGGAAAGAAACACTATGATGAATTGGTTTGAGAGATCAGCGGTGGTCTGGAGTCCATTATCTTTAGTTTTTAGGGATACAAAATCATCTTGTAAATGGATTGTGTTGTCACCATTTCCTAGGCTGCAAATCCATGATCCATGATCCCTAAATTTCTTCTTTCACACAATCCTTTCTCCTCCATAACTCCTACTTCCGTGGGGAGAGAGTAGAGGGATAAGCTATTAAAAGATCCAAGAGGCCCCAAATGATTGACGAGTGTCTCTCTTAGTGCTTATAGGTGCTTAAAATTTAAGATGGTTTGTAAGTCAGGTTTCTGCATGTGTACTTGTAAATATGCAGACACATTCACAGAATGTTTGTGAATGTTCAAATGTCCCTAAAAGAGAGTAATGTAGTGCTATTCTTCTTGATAATTAAATGGCATTCGAGCCTGCATACTCCATTCTGAAAGTGTTTTCACTTATGGAAGCACAATGACTCTTGTAGGAGGTTTTTAGTTGTAAAATAAAAACTATTTACTTTTGGTCAATTATAATCTTAGAGATTTGCTAATTTCTATCCAAGAAAGATAATTAGGTCATGAAGAGAGAGAGGGAGCCAAAAGAAGAGGTTAAAACATCAAAGGAAGGGAAAATACTTCATAATTCTACTTGTAAATTCTATTGTTTGGATGGACCAATTTTGACTCGAAGACTGTTTGTTGTTCAGTATTATCCTTTTCAAATCTATATCACAAGTCATAGATTTATTTTGGCTTCAAATGCAAAACTTACACTGCATATGCATTATTAATGATGCGATTTGTTCTGGACTTCTAGCATTGTATAAAGTACTGCTAAATAAAATCATGCTGGATTGACTAACATTTGATTATGGGTTGAGACAGGTCCTCAAAGGCCATATTGCTTTGGATACTGCTAAATTTCCTAATGGAACAACTGGTAAGGGCCATAAGGCCAATTTGATGAACCTAAAACTTTCATATCGAGTTTCTCTCAATTAGCTTATGTGGAAGCATTGCTTATTACAGGACATGCTCTTGATATTCTTGCTCGGATCCCATTGTGGAAGGATGGCCTCGATTATCGACATGGTACTGGTCATGGAATTGGTTCTTATCTAAATGTTCACGAAGGTCAGATCATACTTCATCTGTTTTGAGTTCCCACTTTGTATATCTGTGATCCAGGCAACCCTTTAATCTTGAATTCATGTTGAGTAGGCCCTCATCTAATTAGCTTTAGACCTCATGCTCGGAATGTGCCGCTGCAAGCATCAATGACTGTGACTGATGGTTAGTATTATCTACACTACCGTTACTTTCATTAGTATTTATAGTCAATGCTTTTGACGCTTATAATTTTATTTTCATCAAGGTTCCAAATACTGGTATCATACCTTGTACCAGTTTTGTTCCTAGAATGGCATAGTACCAGGTACTGACACAAGGTATAGGCAGTCTCATACTGACATACTTTGTACCAGTGCTAGATTGGTAGAATGGTATGGTACTGTTTGTACCATCCATCCTAGTGATATTTGAAACCTTGATTTTGAACTTTTATCGGCTATGTTTTTTTTTTTTTCTGATAGAGCGAGAAATAGGTTTTTGGTCCCAGATCATTCTAGAGGACTTAGAAGAACAAATGGATTGTTCCCACAAATTTCCTTATACTACTTTTTTCATTCGGATATATGTTGATAAAATTTGTGGTTCATTTGAACTTTGATTTTGCATTTTACTGGAGATTTTGAATTACATATTCATCCACCAGTTATTCCTCTTTATTTTTTCCTTTTTTACTATGCTATGTGCACTTGATTGAACAAGTTATCTAAGACAAAATTAGGAATTATGGTCTATTCTATTCTTTTAAAGAGGCTGGTTTTCCGTTCAGATACAAGGGAACTTGATAATAGATGTAATCTTCAAACTTATATTCGACATTATGGGTTTTAGGATTATTCATATCACTTGATAGAAGTAAATAGTTGTGTTTGGATAGGATTTGATGTATTTAAATGTACAAAAAAAATGGACTACTGGTAGAGAGATGGGTGATTAAAGTATTGGAAGGTTTTAGAGGGTGAAGGGTAAAACTCAAAGGATGCTGGACGCTAGAAAACTCAAAGCCAAAAGAAAGTATGAGGTTCTGCAATTGCACGTAGGTAAACAGAGTCTCCATTTTTTGATTCGTTGAGAATCAAACTTTAGACAGGCAACAGGTTGATGTTACCCCAATGGATGTCAGGGATCACTTCTTGATTTAAATTCAGATCTGAACGTTGATCTGAATTCTCTGCGCAATCTGATACGTTTCTGTTTCTAGCATAAAAGTCTTAGATTTGATGATCTTTGAGAAGCCTGCTGTTTAACAGCAGTGTTTAGCATGGAAAAGAGATATAGAAGAGAGTAGAAGAGAGGAGAAAGTAACAGAAGAATATAAGAACCAGAAAAAATGGAAAGAGGAGCCTGCCGCTTTTCCTATATTTTGCGAAGGAGCCTGCCGCCAAACATCTACCCATCCATCCTCTTAAGCAGGACTAGTTGACCACTTATCCTAAAATTACTAGGATTCCTAAAGAAGAAAAACAAAATGACTGAAAATGACTAAAAGTCCCTCTTAAACTGTCTGGTCACAGAAACCCCTCCTTGAGTCCTTTGAGGACTTGCAAGACAGAAAAGTAACAGACCATTCCTATTTATTTTGAGCGGACTGGCCAGCTACTCTAGTTTGCCAAAGTTTGACTCTAACTAGGGGTCCTGAAAGCAAAACAAAAGGACATCCACTGTTCACCTATTTACAGCACATTTTGATGCAGAAAAGAATTATAAATACTTATATTAAAAGAAAAGTTTTTAAATAACTTGGAGCCAGTGCTACCTGGACCCTTCAATTTATTCTAAAGTTCTTGCATTCAACGGCTAAACCTAGAAATTGACATGGCAGTTGGACACAGTTCCATGAGAAGAAATTTTTAGATCTTGAAAGGATCCTTTAATTGGACATGAACTGGAACTGGACATGGAAATCTATTTCCATGTAGTGTAGAATGGAACTAAAACAAAACTCGCAAGGTCTATCAGGTCTTTGTTGGGCTGTTTTTTTTTACCAGCCAGAGCTGGCCATAAAATCACGTTTTTGTGGTCCTCTGATAACCTGATTTATACCACTCGTGCTGGCAATTTTTATGTCTTCATATTGTACTAAACATAAGAGATGTCGTGGCCAAGTCTGGCACATGGTGCAAAGCAAGGTGTGTGCCTTGATGAAGTGAGGTGCGCACGCTCACCCACACACATATATATAATAATGAATGCATAATATTATGTATATTCAATAATAAATAAACAAGTACCAATAAATAAAAAGTTAAAAGCATTGTAGTTCAGATTTATGCACATATGCTGGAAGGGTCTGCCTGTTTTACCTAGCAATTTTCAGCAGCAGCAGCAGCATCGAACCCCTGGACTTCTCTTTTGGACCCTTTTCCCTAAATGAATCAGCCATGTTAATTAATCTCTTTGCAAATCTGATTGACTGTGCTTAATATAAGAATGGCATGCCTTTTTTGATCCCTTAGAGCCTCAACGATGCGTGCACCGGTCTAAAGGGGCCTCGCCTAACTATGGGCAAGGTGCTTGGGGTGGCTTTGCTTGTGCCTTGTGCCTGGGCATGCCTTTCAAAACACTGAATGAGATTAACCCAAAATTTAAAAACCCATCCGTTTGAACAAATTCTTAATAAATTATTCTCACAAAATTTTCTTTTCAGATTACTGTGTTAAAGTGAAAACAGGTATTGTAACCTTATGTAAACTGATTTTGTGCGCGTATCAGTTTTTTTATGACCTGAACAAATTAAACTCATTAGTCTGCACCTAAAATGCAGCTTTCCCATCTTAAGATTTACCTGATTGGAGAGCCATCTGACATGAATAGCATTGAGAACATCTGATAATCTCCTTAAGCATCATGACCAGCTAAATGAACGATATGGCTAGCATGTGACTTTCTGCTCGACGAGAAATTTGTGATAAGCTCAGTCATGGCAGCATATTTTCCATCTCCTTGTTCCATCTTGAACTCTTTGATGTGGGACAAAAGCAATTTCAAGGCTTTTTATTAGGCTTTCCATTCACGATGGTCTTGGTACACATTCAAGTATTCAACGGCAATTCTATGGATGATTTTTTTTCGAATCATCTAGTAATTCAGTAAATAAGTATTTCAGTTGATCCTCTTAATATTGCATGTCAGAGTGAACTCATGGTATTTCCATTTGGAAACACCTCAGACCTCAACCCCCTGCCATTCAACCAACCATGTGCAGAAAAAAAGTTGAATGTGATTATACTTTTGCTTTTTAGTGTTTATTAGTTATTATCTTTCATGATGAATAAAAACTCATGTTTTGAGCAAAAGAGTAAATCTCTTTTCCTTAAGATCATTGATCAGCTAAAGAACTACTAATTGAAGTGTCCAATATCCTGAACCTTTCAAATCTGCTGGGTCAAATTAAATTTAACAATCATAATGACTGCATAACAGAAAAAACCTTAGATAATTTTTAGAAACTTAATATAAAATCTAAGATCATGTCTTGCCTAGTTCAAGTGCTATGGCCACCAGAGAATGCACTTCTTCGTATCTCTGGTTTAACTGGCTAAATGACATGCAACATTGCTGCAAAGATATCATCTTCACTGACTGTGGAAATCTAACCAAAGAAATTGTGTTATCTCCACATGTAGTGACTGACTTAATGCCCAAGTAATTTTTGAAGCTCGTCTATATCACCTTTGTTAGGCCATCATTTTATGTGTAATGAGTATTGGATTACTATTGTCAAAGGCATGCCTAGGCTCGAAGCGCATGCTAGAAGCCCAAGCCAAGATTTGCTGTATCGGTCGGTACCGTGCCATATCGGACGTACCATATTGTACCGGGCATATCGTACTGTATTGACACTCGATGTGCCGAACCTTACCGTATTGTATCACGTACTGACACTGTAATAGAATGGTATTGGTACGGGATCCAGTACCAAGATGATGAACCTTGGCCCTTTTGTGCCTTGCATCTTGCCTACCCTAATGTGAGGCCTTTTTGCTGAGGTGCTGTAAAAGCACGCCTTTTCAGCACCTTGAAAAAGAAAAAAAAATCACAGGCACAAAAAAAGCATGCCTGATCACTTTTAAATCTCAACCATTCATTATAATGAGGATTTGGGGACTTATGGCTAAACGAGGAGAAAGATACAAAGGTGGGATCAAGAGAAAGGTAGATTAGGGTTCCTAATTGAGAGATGCCAGATCTAAGTCAGTCTTCCTACACCTCGTCGTCCTTGTCCATCCAAAAGCAAGAACCTTGTTCATTAGGTTTTTGTATCTTTTATTAGGAATTAGCTTAATTTATTCTATCATATACCACTAGTTAGCTTGTTGAACATTAGGGTTATTGTTTTTCTAATATAGATGGCTTCGGAAGATTCAATAAGAGATCCAAGTTGGAAGCATGCACACAAGCAATTTTTTTTAATAAATGCCAATTATAATGCTTCTTTTATTTGGATTTGTATTTGTCTATTATAATGCTTCTTTTATTTTTCATTAAAGTATTGTTCATCATTATATTCATGTATTTAGTATTATTTATCTGCATATTGATATTTTTGCACCTCACTTTGTGAAGGTGCATGCCTTGAACTGTGCCTTGCACCACAGCTGCAAGAAACATTGGTGCTTTAGTGTGCCTTGAACCTTTGACAACATTGATCAGGATAAAGAAACTTGGTGAACCTTGTTTTGGTATTGTACTAAAACAATTCTGCACATAGCACAAATTGTTAATCTCCTTTTGGTACACTGACACTGTCATGTTTTGCATATTCTCTCTTAAGCATGGAAACCTTGAAGCAATTAATCTCTCCCTTGCAGATTTGGTTTTGTCCTTAAAGTCTTCAGGCAAATCCGAAACTGGAAGAATTGGTTGATCACTTCACTTGAATAGGATTTTGTAATAGCTTCTGATAATGACTGCAAATATTTGATCTTCCAAGATGTAAAATTGTAAAAGAGGCATCTTTTGAAAGATTGTCGTCATAATAACCAAGAGTGTTATACTGGCCCACTGACGGGCCTCACATATTGAAACTGCAGTATACAACTCAAAACCTGGCTCAAGACAGTCTAATAACGGGGCTGTAGATATCTTAGAGTATTCTTCCATTTCACATGAACTATACGTTGGATTTGTATAGAAGAATTTGGACGTCAGTTCTTTGCGATAATACCTGTGTAGTTACCTGTTGGGGGTGAACTTATTTTATCATATGCTCTTGGCTTGCTCATCAAAATATATAGCACTATAGCTCAAGATCAGCACTATGTGGTCTTATTCAAGGCTTTATAGACATAACATGGGCAATTCTTAGTGTCCCCAGGAGATACTCATCATCTGGTTCGATCCTTTTGAGCTTGTTAATTGTGGTGCTGCTGAACCTAGTTGTGTTGTACTGTTGACAAAATCTGGTGATATGGTTTCGTCCTACCGTGTGAAACAGATCAAACCACAGATGTTCTGTTTGGTTTATCAAATCAATTTTGGATCTTCCCTCTGATCATCTTGCATTCATTATCTCTGAGTAATTTGATGCAAGTTATCTGACACTGGATATCTCTTTAAAAAAGAATATTACTTATGTGAGGTTCTCTAGGCCTGGTTCTCAACTTGAAGACTGTCTGGCTTTTGATTCTTCCACAAAAAATTGTGGAAGGCATTCAATCTCTGGATATGAGAGATGTTGATATCTTTCATTTTAAATAGCTTTAAATTCCAAAACATCTGATATATTTTTATGCTGTCTTTCTGTTATTAAGTTATTTAACCAAGTTTGGTTGCAAGTTTCTATTATACTTCATTTATTTGCACTCCAAAATAAGTGCTACACCTTCTTTGGTGCTAAACCCTTCTTATATTATTATTTCTTAGGACTGAACTTTGTCTACACTCTTTTATACATTAGGAATTTTAAAACACCTTAGCTTCCTGTTTTGTAATTTCTATTCTAGTTTGATCACTCCTTGTGTTTTTTTGCTGCCTTTTAGTCCTTGTCGAAGCTGGCCAAATTTTTTAAGTCTAGTTGAATTAATCTTGACCTCTTTTCCTCTACGTTTTGACTTCTTGGAGGATTTGAAGTATCCTTTTCCTATTGATGGCCCTGCACTTGCTTTATGCTTCCTCTCTACTAGGTTTTGAAGTTGTTTCCTTGGTTTGCAATACTAGCTAAGTTTGTTGGATTCTTTAAGTTATTTGCTTTTAGCTTGTAAAAATGATTACTTGTGCATCTACAAGTCTAACCCAACTCTTGAGGGCCTGTTTCTTTTTCTGTCTATAAATGCCCTATGGGTTCTTATTACCAACATATTTCACGGGATCCATATCTTCATACTGTTGTCTAAGTGCTTTATCATCCAATGTATGATTTAATTAGGTAAAAACCGTAAAATCTTTGATTTATGTCTTGTTATTGTATAATGCATTTTGCAAGTCTAGTGTTTGGCTCTTTTTTGTGTCTTGTTACTTTTTTCCCCTCAAGGTTCAACCAGCCTTGGCTTTCAAGCTTCCAATCTCAGCCCTTGTTTTTGATGATGCCCCACTTTGGATTTTTCTTTGCTAAACTAGTTTCTACATATAATCAGAGCATGTAGTCTCTGTGCAAACCAGGAGGGTTGATGGATGGCTTGACAAACTGAGTTTACCAGAGAATAATCTGGCCTCACCCTGTGATTACCTCCAAGGATCTAGGATGCTTAATTATGGATTTTCTGTTACAATGCATCTTTTTGCATTATGAGAAAGGGCAATTTTTTTTTTTTAAATGAGCAATGACAGGATATATTCACAGATGATATGTTTCTGCGATCTTACGTGTTCTATTTATTATTCAAAGAACAACATGTTGCGTGATTTCTTGGTCTTCGAAGTTACTTGCACAGTTCCAAGAATATTTGTGTTCTTGGTTGTTGCTCTATAATTTACTTTTTCCTCCACAGAGCCAGGTTATTATGAAGATGGAAACTTCGGTATCAGATTAGAGAATGTTCTTATAGTTAAAGAAGCCCACACAAAGTTTAATTTCGGTGAAAAGGGCTACTTAGCATTTGAGCACATAACGTGGGTAAGTTGCCGTATCATTTTCTTTTCTTTTTTAGTATTATAAACTAATTGATTGCTTTCCTGCATTCGAATATTTCTGTTATATTCATTCTGGTCTCTAATTCAATTAATGCTTGGTTCTTTGTCATTTTAATTGGGAAAACTAATAATTAGAGAAAACATGAAAGTTAATCATGTTTTTGCACTGGTGAACTGAAACAGGTTTGGAACCCACCATTTTACCATAAAGAAAAAAAGTAAAAAAAGAAAATGCCATTATTCAGCATTTCCTTTTTTCTTTTTCTTGAGAAACCTCTGGCCTTTTGGTTCTCCAAGATATCTTTGATCTTCATTTCTGAAACTGCTACAAAGACCGAGCTATTTTTATATCAGAGTCCATTATTAATCATTGTACATAGCACCTATTTGTCTTCCATTACTCTTTTCTTCTATAGCTGAATATCTTCTAAAGGTTAAGTGTGTAGATGTTTTCCATGTTTTATGCATCCATAGCATATGCATTTTTAAAAAAATTGTCGTCATGTGACTGGTTATTTTGATGCAGACTTGCACAATAATGTGGCATTCCATCCTCTGCTAAATCTCTGTAAATCAGTCAGAAATCAAAGGATTTTAAGATCCAGTTTTCTTTTTTGTTTAAACTTTGAATTACTCCCTCTAATATAAGCAACCAAGACTCAAATTTAAAAATCTTGATTGCATCCTCAAAATCTCATGTCATGTGATTGGCCATTTTAGCAAGATGCTGCATGATGGTCTTTTAAGCATTCTCTACCCCATCCTCCACTAACATTCTATACGTAATCAGAAATATAAGGATTTTAAGATGCGATTCTGATTTTTGTTGAAGTTTCTGCCTTTCTTACTTGTTGACCAAGAATGGTTTGGTGTTTGGATCACATCTTAATTTTCTTTTCCTCATGAAGAGTTCAGAAAGCTTTTGCTACTCAGCGCTTTTTGTTGAATCTTTGGATGATCTTTTAGTTGTTCTGCTATAAATTGTCGCCAACATCCTACCCTTTATGCAGGCACCGTACCAGAAAAAACTGATGGATTTGACCTTGCTGACGCCAGAAGAGATTGAATGGATAAATGCTTACCATGCTGACTGCAGAAAAGCTTTGGCACCATATCTCAGTGAGCAGGAGATGGAATGGCTGAAGAAGGCTACTGAACCCATCCACGTAAGCGCGTGAACTACTGCTCGAGGCTTTCATCTGCTTACTTCTCCATGTGTGCCCAATCCCGTCAAATTATCTGGAGGAATTCTCCTCAAATAGCTCTGAACTGTTGTCTTTAGACAATATATGCTGTAAACTATCTGCAGCCTTGCTTGCATAGATGGATTCGTATGACATATTATATCCATCGGTGGAAATCTGACACACACTTTGGAGTTACTCTTCTCTTATAATCATTGAAAGAAGGGTTGGGGGGGATTATCCCTTCTTCGAAAAGGGTGTTAAGAACAAAGGAATTCTCTTGCATCAATTTTTTGCAACAATAAATATTGATATGAATATCTTAATATCCATTCTTCCGAACTGATATTTCTGAAGGTTGTGCTACTTATCCTTCTCCCAAGTGGCATTTTGGAGACTCACCTTCCATTTGTTAGCAATCCGAGAAGGCGACTTGTAGAAGATCATCCTTGCTCAATAGCTTTCAGCAATCCATCGTTGAGCTCCCTGACCTTCTTCCTTATCCCCGTCCCTTCATCTCCTTCCATCAGCAACCTCACCAGTCTCGCAATTTCCTCCCTGACAGAATTCTTTTCTGGGACAACCTAGACTGTCACTTTAAGCTCCTACAGCAGTGAAGAATTCATCCTCTGATCTGCGAGGGCCATGCAATCGTTGGCACTCCATGAGCAGTATTGAGTTCCGCCAGTGTGTTACAAGCCCTCTGATTTACCTGTGTGCTACAGTACTAGTATTTTTATTTGCAGCGCCCGCGATAAGAGAACCACAGCAAAGGAGCCTCTGCTTGCTCTGCTCTAGGCCCCAGAGTCAGCTCCATTGTTTGCTTGTGGGAGGTATCCTGCTGCTGCTGCACGTCACGAATAGGACTGATGCTGGGGCTTGCAAGGCCATCCATGTCATGCTCTCTGGCTGCCTCCTGGGGACTGTTCCATTGATTTGATAAGTGGTCCGGTCCAATCAGATAGACCAGCGGGGTCGGAATTTGGCGAACATATTCCCATGCTCTTAGAAGGCTGTGACCCAGGTTCGCGGTTTCGGTAGTATCTATATCAGTATCTTGCTGATAAAACATTGGTAAAGATTGGTTGAGGGTATCGAGACTCAGTACCTCTCTACTGAGTATGGATTTGATTCTGGTACGGCCTCTCTATTGAGTATAGATTTGATTCTAGTATGGTACAGCATATCTAGTACTAAGAAGGACACGCCGATGTGGTGTCTATCATTGGTTCTAGGCTGCTGCAAGTGTTCACAAGGTTTCCGTAAGCCATGGGGTATTGGCTTGCATTCGGGCAGATCAGCAATCAGGACCGGTGTGCGTCCGGGGACTTGGAGGGTTCTTTGAAAGACGGTCAGGCGCAGGCAAGCGCATCGAGAGGGCAAGCAGTGCAGCAGATGATGATGACATGTAGAGGTACTTGGGTATTCAGATGATGCATCTGCAATATCAAATGTCCTTGTGCAAAAGTGGTCAGCAACGTGGAAATATTGGCTGCTTCAGTGAAGCACTTCTGAGACTCTCGGATGGCAATGGGACTAGTTAGCGTGGACTGTGGCATTGGTAGGGACTGAACTAGGAACATCGACAGGCAGGATTTCTACAATTTGGAAGTGGCTGGAGGCAGTGGTAGTGGATTGGAAAGAAGGGAGGTTGCGCAAGACATTTGCAGAGGCTTCGATCATGATGAAGAAAGATGGTGACATGGAAACCATGGATTGTGACAAGGCAATTGTGCTCGAGAAGGCAGCGACATGGCTGATGCCAGGGCTTGGGAGCATTGCAATGTAGGGAATTGGATTCTCCATTATCTTGCAGCTTGGATTTGGTGGCTGGGAGGTGAGATGGAGAGGTGTGGCAATGGATTCAAGGAGGCTTAGCATGAGACAACGGCTATAAGCCTATAACCGCAAACCATCCCATTGGTTTGGCAGGGTGGGGGAGGGTGGAGTTGATACCCAAAAAGAAAGCGCTATGAAAGCTATTCCTAAGTGATGTTTGAGTTGCACAAGTACAATCAAGTGCTTTGTCTTGATCTCGAGCGCATGAGAATTTAATCTGGAGGGCAAGATATTGTCAATCATGCAGCTCGCGTGGTTTTATTACTGTTGCAAATCAATATATGATGAAAGATAAGGCTGAAACTTTGACAGGTCATGTTGAAGGCGAACCCTGACCCAGCTTTACCTCTATATCTCTCAACTCTGATTCAACCCAACCGAGTACCAAACCTGCTCTATTTTAAGCAAAATCCCGGTTAAGTGAGGTTAGTCATGCCGGACTGGATACATTTTATCTTCCTTAATTGTGGGATTTTCACTTGTAATCATAATATGGTCCGGTTATAACGATCTCTTACCCTTCAAGAAATTTCTTAATATGAATACTAGGGGTGCTATTGCATTGGGTCAGGTCAAAATTTACTAAACTCATAATCATACCTATTAAGATCCGAAGTCTAACTTTTGTTTCAATAGGTTTGATTTTGATTTGATTCTATATCTAAGTTATTTATCATCGAGTTCGGGTTGGCTCTGAGTAGAGGTCAAGCCAGGTTTTGGCAGGGTATGGAGTTTGTTGGTTGTTGGGATGGCCCTCAACTGAATTTAATTTAATCATGTCGGCTCAAACATAGATTATTATGATTGGAGGACTGGAACTCTCTTCTAGTTTAAACCGCACATTTTTTCTTTTTTTTCATCAGAAAAAAAAAGAGCTTAAACAGCTCTTTAGAAAAAAAACAAAACAGAAGAAAAAACTCTTAGTCGGCACTCGGTTGGTCGTTACTAACACCACCTTCCCATAAGCTCCGGGTGGTCCCATTTCAAATGTGGAATGTAGCCGTTACGCTCGCACCAATTACCCTGTGTGAGTCCTCCACAAAGCACTAACTTGTATCATCCATCTCTTCCTCCTTTCCCCACTCCTATTGTCCGCCAATCACGGCCATCTGATAGATCAACCGTCTATTCATAGCCCATGCATCAAGGGTCCATTCATCAGACAGTGCAGATTTGTCAGCCGGCGTAGCCCATACAAATTCACTCATATGTACTAGACTCGCATGTAATCATTGTATCGATGGTGCTTCGTAACGATTTGGAACTTCGAAGCCAAGCTACGTCCCTAACCGTTCACCGGCACGCAAATGCGACGGGTGGTTCTATATACACCCCCCCTATTGCTCAGGACACCCCCCAAAAATTAAAAAAAAAATAAATACTCTCTACACCCCCCCATTTGCTAAGGACACCCCTAAAAAATTAAAAATTCCTAAATTACCCCCCACCCTCCCCACCCCCTCACCTAAATTGCTCTCTACACCCCCCAAACCCCCCCCACCCCGTTCTTCCCCTCCAAAACACCCGCCGGCTTCTCCCTTCCGCCCAAAAAACCTCGCCTCAAGCACCTCGCCGGCGGCCAAACCCCCTCCGTCTCCCTTTGAACTGTTCCGCCCAAAGCACCTCGCCAACGCCCAAAACCCCCCCGTTCCCCCTTCTCCCTCTCGTCGCCGGCATTCTGTTCGGCTGCACAGAGCCGGACAGAACCCTTCTGTTCGGCTGCACAGTGCCGGACAGAAGCCTTCTGTTCGGCACTGTGCAGCCGAACAGAAGAGTTCGGTTGAGGGTTGCCGAACAGAAGGCTTCTGTTCGGCACTGTTCAGCCGAACAGAAGCCTTTTGTTCGGCGATCCAGTGCCGAACGGAGCACGAACCGTGAAAAAAAAAAATTTCGAAACAAGGTGGAACACGTACCTTTGCGGCCGATTCTTCGTCCCAAATCACTAGTTGCTTGTCAATGCTTCGAATGGGGCTTAAATCTCCTTCAAAGATCGCCTAAACGATGTAAATGGATCGAGGGGTTTAAGGGGGGTTTGAGGGGTGTTTTTTTTTTTTCTTTTCAAAACGAAACGGAGGAGGAGGAAGGAGGGGGTGTACTGAGAAAATTTCAAGGGCAATATGGTAATTACACTAAAGGTTAGTTTGGGTATTTTTTTTTTGGTTTTTGGGGGGTGTCCTTAGCAATAGGGGGGGGGGGGGGGGGGGGGGGGGTGTATATAGAACCACCCAAATGCGACGGCTAGCCTACCACCTTAAAATGACACTTTCACGCCTGCTGCGCTTTATAATTACTCCAGTGGCTATATCACCGTAACTATATTTGGTGGATAACCAGAGACTACAATACCTTTCAGATAGTACATATGAACAGAATCGCTGACTGGATCGAAATAATAAAAAAAAAAACAAAAAACAAACAGCAGCAGCCTTCCATGCCTTCTTTGCTATTCAAGCAAATCCTGGTGGTTTCGGGGCCGTGTCCAGATTTCTCACCGTTTAAAATTAGGGACTCGAGGGGAACCGACAAGTCAGCATTTCCACCGGGTATAACCGGTCGCCGGAAGGACGTCGGTTGCCCCCGTTTAAGCCTCGGAAGCCCGTCCTCGTCCTCCTTTTCCAATCCTCTCTCTCTTCTCTGCTCTCCTCGTCCTCTGTTTCGTCTCTGTTGTTCTTTGAAACCGTAGCGACCTCCTAGGGTTTTGCAAAAAGATTCCCTTTTTGCCCAAAATATCTTCTTTCCAAGAAGAAATCCGTGGTTTTGGAGAGTTTTTCGAGGTACATTTGAAGCCATTTGGCTGAAATCTTCTTCTTCTCTGAGATCAAATCGGCTCTGTTTCTGATTCTGGAGCAATGGACGTGAAGTCTGGGACGAAGCACAGTTCTGAGCTCCAGGAAGTTGGTAGAAAGGCGAGTGTTTCGAGCTCGCGGCCTTCCGGCAGGAAGAAGGAGTTTGCGAAAATTATGCGGAGGCCCGTTCCTCGGGTGTCGGAGTCTAGTGATGTCTCCGAAGATGGCTCGTGCTCTTCGGATTCTTCTTGCGGCCGCCGGACTTTGGTGAAAGGTGGCGGTTCGCAGGGCAGGAAGAAGAATACTGGAGTGAGGTCAGTGAAGGTCGTTCCTGAGGGCATTGATGCTGCTGCCGTGGTGTTGATGTTTCCCGTGTCGAAGCTGGCGGTGGGGAAGAGGAGGTGTGCTTGGATCACACCGAACTCCGGTGAGTTGCTAATTTTATGTCATTTTAGTAAAGAACGTGCTTATGTGTATAAATCTTCAATGTTTAATCTGCTTCTCGATTTGTGCATGCGTGCGTTGTAGGACATTTGTTTTATATTTAATTTCTTTGATTATCTATGGTTTTCTTTGGATTATTACAAGGTATATTTGTTTTCTTCTCTATTATGTCTTGTTAAAACAGAGTGGCTCCTGAAAAGATTTAACTGAGTTCTGGGATTTGGTTGCATTTAACAGCTATGGAACTGAACTTCTTTATTGTCTGTCTGTATGTGTTCATGCAAAGTCTTACCATGGGATGGAATCTATAGGTAGCAGATGGATGAGTGAAAAACAATATATTTTTTTATTTTTATTTTTTTCTTCTGAACAGTGAACCATGAGGCACACAGTCCAGATTGAATTTCTTTAGGATCTCAATTCATAACCATATTGCATGTTTATGAGACTTAGATGAGATACAAATATACATCCTCTCAATCCTTCAGTGCGAACTGACTCTTTTAAAAGATTTCGAACAGACTGAACACTAAGTCCAAGAAACTTTTGAAGTTCACTGTTGCTTCCTTTAGAAGTGAGGATACTTTCGGTGTTGAACTTATTTCTGAACCATACTGGCCTTCTTCCTTGCTCCTGGCCCTTGTGCGAATCTGAACTGCTAGCGACATGAAACTTTAACATTTCCGCATTGGCTGCCATTCAGGTTCCTTGTCCTATTCATGCTCTTAGGTTTTAAGGATGTAGAAAACTGTGAGAAATATTCAGTTCTTTTTTTCCTGGATGGGTTATTTTTCTTGTTGGATTTTGGAGTGTTGAGCTTCCGGATGTTGCGCAAGATGTAAAATTGTATGGCACTATGAAAGTGAGTGTCCTGCTTATGCTAACTTAGGGTCAGCGCTTGGCGTAAAATTGCATTGTTCTGTTAGCACACTGTATTAAACTAATGATTCTTTCCAGTTTCCACTTTCAACAATTCCAAGTGCCAAACAAAATTGATCCAAATTTCCTGGACACTTATAGCAAAGTATTACAACTTAATCTTCTATTTGTCCAGTACAAATTTAGCATAATACAGGATGCCTAATTACTTTATATTGAATGGTAGTATCGTTGGGGCTTTCAGAGGTCAAAACATCAACTGTTTGGATATGTTGGTGCTTGGGACCATGGTATGTACCTGCCGATTCAGCCCGCACCGGACCGGTTCGGTACAACCATGGAAAATGGTTCCCACCCTTTGGGGAGCCGGAACCGAGCGGTTCCAGCTTCGTACCGGTGCGAACTGGACCGATACATCCTTATACCGGTGCGAACCAAATAGTTTGCTTTTTTTTTTTAAAGGCCGCGCGATGTGGTCTTTTTGACCACAGCGCACGACGCTTTTTGAAGTTGGCCGACAGTGCATGCGTTGTCCTATCAAATGCCGAATTCGTTCGGCTATAAAAACCGAGTGGCAGTCTAGGCATCCAGTAGAGAAAGGGAAGACAGATCGAACAGGGATCCAGCAAAGGCGGCATAAAAAAAAATTAAGAAGGTGAGAGAGCGTTGTTCTCCTTCTAAAAAAATCTAGCAAAAGTTAATTAAGGTATGGTTTATTTCTTTTATCTTTTTTATTTAATATTTTTTTTAAGGTGCTTAGAAAAAATAGGTCAAATATTGCAAAATAAGAGGAGATCATATTCAATTTTTTGATTTGGGCTTGATTTTTTTATATGTTGCAGATATGTGCATGGTGACATAAGTTTTTTATCGAAATATATAATTTATATTTCAATTAAAAATAAAAAAGTTTAAAAATTAATTTTTAATAAAATAATAAAAAAATGAAAAAATAGTCGTACATTCTACATAATTCAGAAGTCATTTTGGAGGCAGAAATCTTCTTTTTCTAAATTTACAATAATTAAAAAATTAAAAATAAATTTAGTTTATAAAAAAAAATTATCATCAGTCAGGAAGGGCGTCATCAGAGGACGTGGTCGGATTGGATCTATTCTGGATAGTTTTGGTACTCAAAAAAAGTCATTCAGAGAGATTCCACAAGGAGTGTCAATTCATGATGTAGATCCGCATACCTTTTCCAGCAAAGATTCAAAGCAACAGAGGGTAGACTCAATATTGAAGAAGGATAAGAAGAAGGATATGTGGCGAGCTATTGAATCCTGGTTCCACTTCAGCCACATTCCGATTCTGGTTCCACTTCAGCCACATTACACGGAATGTGGCAGATAATATATACTATAGATTTGCCATTTCCGTCATACAGGCTGCGGGACCTGGTGTAGATCCTCCAGGCCTGAAGAACATCTGCAGTGAGCTTCTTGACAATGATAAGGAGGAGCTAAAGAAATGGATTGTCTTCTACAAGAGCAAGTGGCCTATATATGGACTTACTATGATATATGATGGTTGGACCGATCCGACAAGGCGGAGTAGACAATCGAGAGATACTCAGACAAGAACGCTACGGTACCCAGTCGACTCGATCAAGAGGGCGTGGTAGCTAGGTAGAGAGGGGCATGAAGGGTAAGAAGGCACCTGCCCAGCAAATGAAAAAAGAAAAACAAAGGGCTCCAATGAAAAGTGTCGAGAAGGAGATCTGGAGCAGCAACGATGAAGGTTCTGGTGGTGATGGATCTGCTAGGCATGGAGGAAGTGGAGGACAGTATGGTACTACTTATGAGACACAGCTGGAGGCTAGTCTTCAATACACTAGTGAATCCCAGTTTTTACGCATGCTATACAGGATAGGGATCACGGTAGGCCATCTGATAGAGCCCGCGAGGATACCATTGCATATAGAAGACGAGCTCTTCGAGGTCATTCAGGAGGACAGGATGCAGCTGTAGATAACCTCATGCAGGATGTGGAGTAGGATCCATAGATGTATCAAGTTTCAAGTCGTATATTGGATCCTATTATCCGCAGTCTCAGACAGCCTATGATCCATACGGATACGGATATAGATATGGTGCGTCAAAGGCATCTTCCGGTGGTTACTACCCTACGTAGCCCGGAGCATCACACGGGTCGGATTTTGCTGCCGCCATATTCAGATGGACCTCTACACAGTCAGAAGACACCTCTCAGACCTAGAGCGTGAGCAAAAGATCCGACAATTTTTATAACCTGACGCGCGTTCCTTCTGGTTGGCTGGATCTGCCTCCTTCTAACTATACTTATAATCCGGATATCTACGAGGATCATCACCACTCGATCCGATTTTAGATATTTAAGAGTGCTTTAAATGTATGTAACTGATTGTATCTTAATTTGAAGATATTTTATGTTCTTTATTTTATGATTTGTATCATTTGGAAGTAATAAGATGCATCATTTAGTTTAGACCTTAAACCTAAACATAGAAACATCAAAACCGAACCACTCGAACCGGTTCGATACTAGTTTGATACTGCCCAAACCGGTATCGAACCGGTTTGGGTCTCCACCAATACGCCGACCGGTACCGGTTCGGCGTACGGTACCGGTTCGGCGTACCTTGCTTGGTACTCATGCCAAGTGACTAGCTCCTTGAGGTAGCACTTATTGGACTATTATACTTTTCATCCTCTTAAAGTAGCTTGGTTATTGAAGTTAGGTGTTTCTTCATAGCTTCATGATTTTGTCATAGAAATAGGTGCAAGTGATTCATGAAGTAAGCTTCCAAGTTGCTCAATTGAATGATACTAGCAATGGCCAAATTATGAGTGCTCTCATGGCGGACCTCATAAAATCATACTTTAGGACTACAAAGAGATTTTGGCTCATTAAGCTATAAGATATAGAAATGGAGTTTGATTAAGACAAAATTAAGCTAGGTAGAGCTGAGCTCTCTTCTTTAATGCAAATGAACATGTGTTCCCTTACTCATGCACTTCTCTACCCACAACTGTCTTGGATAGCTAAAAGCTGTGGTATGGATGGATCTCTAGGAGTCCATGATGTGGTAGCATGTGCAAATAGTGTCTTGGATATAATTAATTCAGCAAGCGTTTTCATACTTCATTCATGAACAATGCATTATGATTAACTCAGAATAAGATGCAACCATATAAAATGTCTCAAACCCTTATGCCTAATCATGCATATGTTGGGGTCTTGCAGCCTGCTTGTTGAACTTGTTATAGCCTAGATGACTCGAGTTCATAAGAAAAAGCTTAATTAGCTATTACATGCATGGCAATGAAGTCTTGCACCACAAATGTGAGATGCTTATCTGCTCACGATTTCATGACATAGAGGACTCTGATCAGTCATGCTGACTTGGTCTTAGTTAATTCTTAATTAGGTCCAAATTAAACTTGAATATCACCTGTTTGCACTACATTCCAAAGTTCAAACCATGGTCAAACACTAGCTAGCCTCGCCCAAGACACTGTTTTCTCAATGGTGTCTACTACATGGCCACAGGTTCTGTTCTAAGGTGCACATTCTGGTGCACTTTGGAAAGTCACCTTGTTGTAGCTTTCGGCATAACCCACCATCTTTAGATGATTTTGACAGATTAACTTAAAAAATAATATGATATTACATATTTAAGAGCAAGGAGATGTGATGTGTGTAGCAACCATAAAACAAGGACCTTCAAGAGGACAAGGAAAAATAGGAAGATGGAAGGGAAAGTAGAGAAAATAAAGAATGCCTCGGAAAAGGTTATTAAGATTTGCTGTCATAGCATCTATTGTGGAAAGAGAGAAGAAACACCATGTTAAGCTTAAACTTGAGAGAAGTATAATTGAGAAAAATGTTGGGTCATAGGAAGGATATTGACAAAGTTCTTCATAGCAAGGATAACTGGAGCAGATGCCTTGCACTAGTCAATAAGGTCAACAGTTTGAACACTAACTTCAATAATGAACATCTTTCAGTCGACAATTACTCAAATTTTCAACTCTTTTACATGAGAGCAATAAAGTTGCCATTATAATGAACATTATTATATGATACATATTTACTATATAAGGAAGGTATTGTTACACCCAATGGCGAAAATGATAGCTCAATTACACCAAAGTAGGCGGCACAACATTTTTCCTTGGTGAAAATGCAGTAAATGCTGCTCATTATTCTAAGGTTTGATGTTCACTCCTTTACAAGTTTGTAGAAAGATGATGTCCATACTAATGGTTTAAGGATTTGTTGGCCTTAATGTCATGTGTTGACATTAATTTGTTGGCGTTAATGTCATGTGTTGACATTAATTCATTGGCCTTAATGTCATGTGTTGACAAGGAGCTTATGAGTGCATACATTTGGTAAGGCTCATTGTTAACTAACTAGTTGACCCAAAAGCTTAAGCTGTTAGGGAATGAATCAACAATATATCTCAAGCTTAACAACCCCTCTCCCTCACATAAAATCCGGATTACACATGGATACTCAAACAGAGGCAAGATGAATACCAAGGTTAATTGAATTAATAACTAGCATGGAGGAGATGAAATGACTCTAGCATACTTGAGCTCTAATACCATACTAACTAGCCAATTGACCCTAAAAGCATCAGCTTAACATATTAATTTTGAACAAATGCTAGACTAAATCATCTTGGAACATATACAATGAAGCATCCTTTATCCTCATATATATACTATAATCCAATGATTTCTACAGCAAGCATATGATAAAACAAAAATAGGTAAACCCCTCAATGACCTGCCTTCTGATCCTAATTTTGTTATCCCAAAAATTGTGTTAGATTATCCTGATTGGAATAGAACTAAGCTTTCAGCAATTTTAATAACTCTCTTTTGTGCACTTGATGTGCTAATCCTTGACTTATGCTTTTTCTGGATCAATAGTGCAACTAGACAAAGTTATGTCCTAAACTCGACTTAATAGTGGTACTATATTAAAGTGGTAATGAAAATTGTAGCTTGTCTCTAGCATTCTTTTTTCAAGGAACTCTTTAAGGCCTAGAAATTTACCAAAGCACCCAAATTCATACTGTTATCATCTTATCTCAACGATTGAAGTTACGATATCATATATATATAAGACTTTCTCCAGTCAGAAAATAAGGAGATGGAATGAAAGTTGATAGGGTTTAAAGAGATATGTATGCTAGTGGTAAGAAGGATTCCATCAATGAATTGGTGGATCACACCTTTGGAGATAGGGACATGGACATGCTTGATTATTTTGCAAGCAGACCAAGTGTTGAAAGAGTGCAGAGTGGACACAATAGTAAATGTAAGTCCAATGCGAGGACCCTTTCATTGATGATGCATTTTGCTGTCAACAAATGGTGGTCAAGAAGACCATTTTTTCCTTAACTATTTTGGAGAATGAGGAGGACAAAAACTTGTTGGGTAATCTTCTCCTGAGAGTATAGCGCTTGACAAGGGGAATAGGGAGAGGGACTAGGTTCATGGACAAGGAAAAAGGACCAGGTCACGTTGTATATGGAGAAAGAGAGTGAGAGAGCTGTATGATAAAGAAGTTGTGGTACAATGCTGAAGTGAACAATTGGAGAGAGGCTCAAAAGAGGGCAACTAAATGTAAGAGGATGGTTGGTAGGGTTGCACATGGGTCAGGTAAGTTCAGGTGAAGGCTTACCTGAAACCAACCCAATCATCAGCTCAATTTATGGAACTGAAATTGAACCAATCAATGTTGGAACCAACCCCTCAAAATTGTATTGCTTATGGTTTGTTCTTGAGTTATCACCCTTTTTTAAAAGTAAATTATTGATTTATTCGAGAACAATAAAATATCTTGAGCCTCAACAAGTATAAAAATGAAGCTATCATAGAAGATGTTTCATAAAAATAAAAAAATAAAATCTAACAACAATAACCTAATACTTTATTAAAGAAATAATAAATATAAAGTTATAAGCTTTGTCTAATACTAATTACAACCTAATAAAGTCAAATTTGGTGTCCATTTATATAAATCACAAAATTATTTTATATAAATCACAAAGTTGATAGAGAGAAAAAAGAAAAGGGGGAGAGAATTATAGATGGTACCAAGATTATTCAAATGTTAAAGACAAGTATAAGAAAATGTTAACCAAATCTATCCATTCAAAATAGAAAGTAAAGACTAAGGATAATGAAGGGAGATCTCTAATTTCACAAGCCCCAATCCAACAAATAGTATGTATATGTGTATGCATTAGGTCGAGGTGTTTCCGAGTTACCCAAACTCTTAATCTAGAACAGACCAAATCCAGTTGGATTTGAAAAATAGGAACTTGAACCAACCCAATTCTATCTAAAACCTGAGCCAAGGTTTGCCCAGTCAGTATCGTACCGTACTGGGTATACTATACCATACCAGTACTACCGCATTATGTGTACCATACCGTAGGGGTACTAAACCGGTATGCAGTCTTGTACCGTACCGCAACTAACACTGTAATAGAATGGTACCGATACGAGATCTGGTACCAACGACAAGCCTTGACCCGAACAAAACCAACCCAACAAGATTGGTTCAGTGCGGTTTGGTTCTCAGGTTGAGCCAAGCCCATGTGTCTTGTAATAGTTGGAATTGTAAAATTTCTACATTGAGGAACCAAAGAAGGATATTTGTTGTAGTATGGAAATTATTCGGAAAGAGGTACTGAGGTAGGTATAGTTTTATAGCTTTTCTCTTCAGCTTAAATGGTATATTGATTAATAAGATATAATTAATATTTTTCAAAAAAATAAGTAGTTCAATTAGAAAGGAGAAAATGATGAAAAAGAATGAACACTAATCTCACTTAGTAAAGTTTGTCCTCTAGAAAAATACCATTATTTAGAAAGGGGTAATTGTCATGTTGTCTCCATCCCAACTATAGACCTAGCGAAACAAAAATCCACTGCAAACTCCATAATTTGGATCTCATTATGGTTTTTGATTTGGAGATCAATTGGAGGTGGATAGGACTAGATCCATGGGTAAAACTTGGCAAGGATTTGTTGTTCATGAATTTCAAGAAGTGGAAGAATTTATGGAATTATTGGGTATGAAGTTATTAAATTTCAATGAATATGTTATTGTGGGTAGAGGTCAAAGGAGATTTTTGCTAGCTTGAAGGAGGGGGGAGGAAGATAAAAAAAAGAGGGAGAGGAGAGAGAGTGCCCTCATTGTTGCTGTTGGTGGTGGAGGGGTCGTCAGGTGGTGGCAGGGAATTGAGCAGTTAGCTCTCCTTAACATGGCTTGCCGTACTGATTGGTACTGATGCATACCGATCATACCTGTTGTAATAGTACCGAACTGGTACATAGTACGGGAGGTGTACTGAGTATCGGTATGCTGAACTAATCTCAGTACCAAGCAGATCGATACAGTGACAGGATGGTACTGGTATGGGGTTCAATATCGAGATGGCAAACATTGCTTCTCGATCCTTGTCAAATAAGGCGAAAGCAAGGGGAATCATAGAGCTAAAAGTGAGAGTCTAACCAAATGGGTTTCCAATTCCCTTCTTCCTTTATGACAACAGCATGTTATCCATTGTTAGATCTCTATTTAACTTTCATGTTTATCATAATTTTAATATTATAGAGCATATAAATATGTTTCGTATTTGAGATGGGTCGTTATTAGTTTGGATTGACCCTCACCTAAAGCTATCTGCTTATTACTTCGGCAAGCATATTACTTCATTATTCAGATATGAAATTGGAAGTTTTTACCGAGTTTGGCTCATCAAATCCATTGACAATCCTAATCCTACCAAACTTTTTTGTTGGTTTAGTTTGGTGCTGGCGTCTGATTCCACCTAAGTTTTTTTTCCCCTTGATGCTTTTTACTCCTGTCAAATTAGCTTGTGCATGTTATTCATTCTTTTTGAATGTTAGTGTTTTATAATGGTGGTCCATTGCAATCTTGAAAGAATACAAGATTGAGTCCAGGATTCAGAAAGTCATATCATATGAGTATGGTACAAGATCAAATGAACTACTAATCAGTTTGAAGTGTTTATTGGTCAGAAATTGGGAAATACTGTTATTTCTCAAGAAAGGAGATAATCGGTGTATTTGTTGGAAAGAGATAAGAACTCTCAAGGTTGTTTACATATTCTTATTTTGAGTCTGTATTTAGTGTTCGTTTTGTCTAAATGAGTAGATATCTGCTTATTTAAGTTATCATGTGACTTTTTGGGGTTCTCGTGTGACATTTTAGTTGGTCATACAAATCTTGTGATTTCTGGTTTATTCATGAGACTAGGATTGTTTTTTAGCAGAAAATTTCTAGAAGATCTGGTTTTTTTCGCAGAAAATTGCTAATATTATTCAATTAGGATTAAGTTTAGGTTCGCTTTGAAGTCTTGGAATAAATATTAGTGGTCTTCATTTCCTTTTTTTTTCTTCTCAATCTATTATTTATAGCTAGAAAATGATGTTGTTTTCTGCCTCCTATTGATGACAACACTGTGAAATAGCTGACTTTCTACAACCAATGGTGATGGTGACGCCTGCTGTGATGCTTTTGTTGGAATTGTTGCTATCATTGCTTCTTTGGGTTGTCAAACCTCCCCAGGAAAGGTATATTCTGTATATTGTATCATAACTTAGAAAACCTCTTGACCTCCATTAGTAACCTGAAGACCATATGAGCATGGATCTAAACATTAACCCAGAGGTGCTATGTTAACAAGTTACTTACTTGTCATCTCATCTTTCATGCTCAGTTCTCCTTTTGTTTATGAATGGCCCTTATCCCCCTTACTGAGCCTTTCTATACGTATTTGCTTTTCCTTTGCACTTTGACCTTACTGCCTCCTAAGACAAATTGACTGTAAATACTTGGTTCAACAAATCTTGTGGCATATTATAGAGTATGTGGCATTATTGAACTGTATGTTTAGTGGACTTAGTTCTTTTAGAGGACATCTTCTTTTATTTGTAATTTAGGGCTAGTCGCTCTACCACTAATGGGATTTAGCTACTATATTTTCCATGAAGAGTGTGTATTTATCATGATGCTCTTAGCTACACACAATTGTAATTTGGCCATGATTTTGTTCTCGGATTTTTGGCAGAATGGGCCCTCCTTCTACCACATTAATCTGGCTCATGAGTAATCAAATGAGATTTGTATTACTGAATTTCAGAAGTCTCATCTGCGGAAATACTGGTTAATGGTGCTGTCACCTTTTGTGTGGGTTCAAGTTGTTATATGCTGGCTCCTTTAAGTTGGGCTTCTCTTTCTTTTTATCGCTTGCTAATATTGGTGATACTTCTACCTTCTTCTAGAGCTTAGATTCTTCTTTGAGTGTTAATCAATTGAAGCAGATTTTCCCAAAGCATCTCCATCATGCCTATCCTTTGGTCCTTTACCACCCTTACCTTGGCTACTACATTTGTCATGTTTCCTATCTGGATGCACCTTCATTTGTTAAAGATTTCTTAATTCAAGTGCAAGCATGCAACTAATCATGACTGAAGATGTCTTCATCTTAGTGCTTCTTGTACCATGATCAAGTTTATGTTAGATTTTTGTGGATGGTGTGATATGTATGCTCAATTGAATAACATGAAGTTAGCTCGTCTGTCATTAAGCTTCATCTAAAATAGCCTAAAGTTAGTGCAAGGCTACTTGATTGACTTGCTGCCATTGGCCCACTGGGGAGCATGATGTTTTTGCCCACTGGGAGCATGGTTTTCTTGATTTCTCCTGGTTAAACTTTGTTACTGTCAACGTGGTGAATTAGATTTTTGTTGATTTCCACAATGCTCACCATGTTGTTGGACATCTCAGATATCACTACATCAAGATATGATCGACATGGCTCTCTTCTTAACCTCTTATTCTCTGCAGCTTCTGACACTGTATTGATTGGGACAGTGATGAGAACTGCTAATCACTATTGGTGGTATTTTTGTTGACTTGCATATTTGTTATAGCATAGGATTGCACCTACACCGACACTTGTTTTTAAATTGTTTTGAAATTAACATATTCTCACTGACCCATTAAAGAATATCAACTCAATATAAATTGGAGTATTATCCATGTCTTTAAGCATGTATAGATTTACAGCCTTTATTAATAGTCATCATTTTCCAGAGGATTTCATCCACTCTGAAAGTTGCCAACTTCTTTCTATACAAAGTCCCACATACGGTCAGATTATTCTCCTCAGCAATATTTTTGCTCATCGGCTAACTCTCTTGTTACCACCATGACAATCACATGAGGTATTATGAGCCTTGAGCCTTTCCTGGAATCATGTGTCAGGCCTTGTATGTGGATTTCCATATTCATTTTCCTTTGTCCTTTTTTCTGTTGCTAAAATTTCTCTTTAAGAATGATGGCCATTCTAATGTCTTCAGAAGATAACAGTACTTAATTTATCCAACCTTTTACGGATGATCCGATGGGTCAGATATTGCAACAAAAAAGGAACAACTGAACAAGCGTTGGAAAAGCCATAAGATTCATTAAGCAGTTGATTTGGGGCAGTACATGAAATTGAAATGATATAGATCCAAACCCATAATTTAAAAAAAAAGAAAAAAAGAAAAAAATATGTGGCATGTACAGCTAATAATAGATTGGATGAAAGAACTTGGTTTCCTGCTAAATTCCAATCCTGCATGGAGAGACATATCTTTGTAATACTATTCTCGACTTCCCCTGTCTCAGACTTAAATCTCCATAAACAATTGCTATATTGATATAACCACTATAGAGAAGCACAAATAGAGGTGAAACCAAATTACGGTGTTCCAAAGAATAAGTATAAATAAGGGAGGAATGAAGTATAAAAACAAGAGATGAAGAATGAGAGTTTGAGCTCTTATTGCTTTGGGAGGTTTGACTGCCTACGCAAGCATCTGATAAATCATGCCATAGAAAATCTAGTTACATAAATCTTTGCATGCTAAGAAATGAACAGATACATGTTAAGATCTTGGATGATCTTCAATAATCTAAAGGCATTTATAGGGGAACAATGAATTATACCCAGGGGAATTGCTTTCAAGTTGTCACATTTAAAATGTTATACAAATACTGAAGACAACTGAAAGCCATACTCCATTATGGTTTTAACGAGTTCTGAAGGAATCGAAGCATTGTATATTACTACTACAAGTGTTACATAAATGGTGAAAGATTACTGGTTTGCATATCAGTTGAAATTGATATCTCATGGACAACTCAATTTACATGTATTTCTTGGCTTGTATTTCTTTCCAGAACCAGTTTATGTTTCTTTCCATGATGAAGAATGGGGAGTCCCCATTCATGATGACAGAAAGCTGTTTGAGCTGCTTGTTTTGTCTGAAGCATTAGCTGAATTCAGCTGGCCAGCTATTCTGAACAAGCGAGACTTGTTAAGGTTTGCCATATTATCTTGGTTTCATTTAGGACAAATGGAGCTTCCGTCTTTTCTGTGCTTGACACTTCAATTATCATTCCTTTTGTCAGGAAGTTGTTCAACGATTTTGACCCATGTTCTGTCGCTCAATTCGCTGAAAAAAAGATTCCTTCACTCAAATCAAGTGGCAGCACTTTGTTATCAGAACAGAAGATGCGGGCAGTTGTAGAGAATGCAAGGCAAATGCTTAAGGTAATTTATCATCTCAATACTCAATCTGCAGCTCCTTGTTTTAGAAATTTAACTGTCCACTGTCCACTATATTTAGCTAGTTTCAGCAGCCCTGGGGTCATCTTTATTGGAGATTCATTTGAAATAGACATCATGTTTACAAATTATTATACAATATTTATTATCTCCTTCTCAATAGTTACTAGTGAATGTTCAATCAAAACAACGAGTGGATCATTTATAACTTCCCCACCTTTATTTTCATCCAAAATGATTTCAAAATGCTTCATTTCTGGAAAGGCCTTTCCCTTTAAGGCATCAACAAGGGCTGAGATCCAGCTCACATGGGGGATGTGTGATTTTAGGGGGCAGAAGTCCTATCTATACACCTATTTGGAGGGATGCATTTTGTCATCATCCTTTTGAGAGACATGGATTCTTATCATCTTCACTTTTCAAATAGGCCAAAGCAATTGTGTTTATTTTCTACCTTCATTGCTGCAAAGTAAGTAAGCTGCAAGAACAAACAAGTGCGATTCAAGACCTAATCATATTCTGTACAGAAATAAATGACAAGGAAAAGTTTACTAAGACGATTTCAAGTAGATCAGGCTAGTGTGAAAACTTTTGGCTTGGCACACATCTTCTGACATTGCTGGAATGTCTCAAAATAGGTCCAAGTATCATACATTATGTAACGTCTTTGCTTTGAGCTTAGATTTCTTCTCTGCAAATGAAGCACCCTGCTGTTAAGTTTTTAACCTTAAAAGGAAGAAAATGCTGGATGCCTGAAGTTGATTTAGTTGTCTGATCTGAACTCTTTGGTGCTTATGTAGCTGCTGCTAGATTGCATTGAGTAACTAATTTGGCCCAGTATGCATTTGTTGGAAGATGCAGTCCGCTGCATAAGACATTATATGACGGACCATTACATTACTTACTACACAGTATGATGCTATAAAGAGGATGCTGCATTTGCTATTACTATGGTATGAACACTAAAACGGAGATAAAGATTTGCAGTCCAATTGACTGGACTGCTTTGATGATGTAAATTCAAAATAATGTTGTCGGGCTGCACATTATGTGATTGGCATCAGTTTGTAGACGTCTTTACTGAAGGTTCATGAAGATCGAAGATCATGAATTTATAATTAAGCTACACCATAGTCGGTATATATACTGAAAAAGATGAACAAAATTTGAAAGTGTGGAGTTGTTTTCACCCCTCTAATCAACTCTTCATCCACAGGTGATTGAGGAATTCGGTTCTTTTAACAACTATTGCTGGAGTTTTGTGAACCACAAGCCGATCATAAATGGATTCCGCTACGCCCGTCAAGTGCCTGTCAAGACTCCCAAAGCCGAAGCCATGAGCAAGGACCTGATGCAAAGGGGCTTCCGCTGTGTTGGACCAACTGTGATCTATTCTTTTATGCAAGCAGCAGGCATAGTTAATGACCATCTTTCTAGCTGCTTCAGATTTGAAGAATGCATCGGTTCATGCTCTAAAGAATCCAGGACGAACACTGAATCGATGACATTGGGAAAAGGCTTGACCAAGAAATGCTCATTACAGGATTAAGCGAGCATTTATCAAGCAGACTGCACTTAACAAGTTCAGTTCAGCAGGTATCTGTTTTTGGCTGTATCATCTCAGCTGTTTTTGTATCACTAAGGTGTTAACAAACACTTCACTCTAAGCTAACAAACTTCCAGAATTTGTAATACAAGCTAATCTGATTAAATCCAAACCTTCTGTTTTCTGAATATATCCTTCTGTGTCATCATAGATCCTTATCAGATCCGCCATCCTTTTCATGGATTATCATGATTATCTTGGACCACAAGAAGGTGATAATATCTATTTTCTTATCACTTCATATTAATATCATGATGGATATCATTTTACACTGATTTATAAAGTTTTCTCCATTTTCAATATTTTGGTGTCATGTTTTCGTTATCATTGCACCATTTGCAAAGCTGGCCACATGTGGATCCCTGTGATTGTTTACTTGGGCATGGTAGATTTTCTTTGGGGTGCCCCTTCATTCATTTGTTCCTACAAAGATGCTGACCATGGCATCCATGGCACTTTTAGTTGATGTGGCCCTTTCAAGTGGGTCCATCTATAATTTTGGGGAAGTGGGGGGTTTCTGCTGCGTTCGGTAGACGAGCGCATCATACAGTGAAGGGTCAGCAAACTACAGCACGCCTACCACACACACCTCACATGGAGAGGGGCCCTTGAAATTTTTCTGGTGCCCTTTTGACCCAACAAGGCATCCTCCACAAACCTCATCACCTTTGAATGAGAACCAAACCCAACCCTTAATCATTTAATGGAATTTGAGATCTGCCCCAGCAACTATTTCAACCTTGTCACCAAAATCTAACAAAAACACTACATCTCTGACTAATCTCCACAATTCAAAAATATATTGCATACTGTCTTAATCACAAGAAAACACAACATACAATGTCCTGTCAGAAGGCCTTCTTGTTAAGATAAGGTTGGCAGCTCTGACATATATATCTTGGTAGAAATTGGAAGATTTTCCTGGACCTTTTACCCACAGGGTGAAGCAAGTCATGCCATCTTCCATCTAAAAGCTTCACTTCACATTAGTTCCTCCCAAGGACAGGCACAGAAATCTACTCATTTTAGTGGAAAATTAGGTTATGCAGAGCCAGACACCTACTCACATAAAAGCCATGGCCACTCCCACTGGTAGCTACAAAAAGCCTACTAATATTAACATTGGAATGCACTCATGTAATCACCCAAGGATGACATAAACCTTCATGATCTTAGAGTGCTGATGAGACACACACCTCAAACGTCTAGGTTAGCAGACAGAAAATTTTCATATCAAGATTCTGTTCTCAAAATCACTCGAGGTATTTACAGCCTTTGGAAACTAGAGGTTCGCATGAACTTCTTCCACCTGCAATCGCTGTGCCTGAAGCAAATGTCCACAACATCCCACATGGATTGTACTGATAAGAAAGAAGAAAGAACGATCTAATTCCCCATGGGTTTTTAGCATTTACAGCGACAGCAGCAACACCATCAACTACAGCCATGAAATTTACTCATCAGCTATTGCCACCAAAACCAGTAGCTCATAAAACATTTTGAGCTTAGAAGTAATGAAAGAACAAATCTTTCTGCGTTCATGACCATGTTACTGGAAGCCAACAAAAGAAAAAAATGAGGCAAGAAAACCACCGGGAAAAAAAAACACTCAGAAGAGAACCAAACACCAGCAGCCCAGCAGATACAGCTTTTGATGCAGCAACATGAACTGGAATATGCAATGTTCGCAGCAGCTAAGTCTCAAGCTCTTTCACTTGGATCCACTGCTTCCCACTCCTAATGTGAGCTCAAGATCCTCCACCCCAACCTCGTGAATTCTCTCCCCCACCCAAGGCTTCACCCTCCCGTTCCCGAATTCAAACTCCACACCACCTCGTCCCCTATCAGACATTCCTCCTCCTCCAGGGCCCACTACGGTCTCTGGCATTTGGGCGACCGGGTTAACAAGGTTGAAGGTCGGCGATGCCGGGGCTGTCATTTGGAAGCTGACCCACCGTCCAGAATCAACAGTGGAAGCATCAGACTCGTCGCACTCCGGTATGGTGGCAGGGTGCCCATGGTGGCGACCCCGTGTGGGGCTAGCAGGGGCAGAAGCAGCAAACAAAGGATGGCGGAATGCAGCATAGTCCCAGTCCGGTTTCCTGATTTTCGGAGGGCGGGAGGCAGTCGGCGAGGAGAGCGGCGGGGTAACAGGGGCGCTGTTGGAGATACGAAGAGGCGGGAGGGTGGAGAGGTTCCGGAGGAAGGGAAGGAGATAGGAGGGGTTGACACCAGGGTTGGAATTCTCGATACGGGTGGGGCTCGGGAAGGAGGACGATGATGGGCTGGCATGGTAGGAAGGGACAGGGCTAGGGAAGGAGGAGGAGGGTGGGCTCAGATGATGGGATGAGGAGCAGGGGCTTATGTTTGTCGACTGACCCCCGGCAGCCGCCTCCGGAGGCGATGGCAGTGGTTTGCATCCCTGTCAAATTAGACAAAGAGTTCAGCAGCTAAATAGATGCAACAAGAGAAAGCCCACATAGAGTGAAGGGAGAAGTGCAATTCCAGCAAGTGAAGTGATTACTGTTCAGTCTGTTGCTTTTCTGATGGCAAGGTTGTCCATCAACTTAGGTGAACAAAGGGTTTTCTCTTTTCTTTGTGAGCCACAGGAGAGAGGGGGAGAGAGAGAGAGAGAGGATTTTGTTTTCCTTATGTGATATAACAAATGCAATCAGAACAGCAACGGCCTAAAATAAATTCAGACATGCTTTGCTTTTTTGCCTCATAACTCTTTGATTTGTTTGGATATTTGGGTAACATAGTTTGTCTTGAGGGTGTTACACTTTAGATGGGGATACTTTCCTGTTTTCCTGTTACCCTTTTTCTTCTTTTAAAAGAAGAAATAGGATGGAGAAAGAACAGAAGCCAACATAAAATCAAGTATTCTTCATGAATGAGAACAAAAGGAAAGGAACAAAGTGAAGAAAGTTTGCCAGGAAAGGCACAGATCTCCACAATCCAATCAAAAGAAAAGCATCATCATCTTGGGTGAGATGAGAAAATGCACACACAGAAGACTGGCCCTAAAAAGCAGCAGTCAAAAGAGAAAAGAGAAGCCAAAATTCAGTTTTTTTTTCTTTTTAAAGTCCAAGATCAGAACTTTCAGAAAGAAAACAAAACAAATACTAATAAAAAATTACTAAGGGATTCCAAATTTCTTCAACAAAATCCACATCAAATCTGGTAGAATACTCCATCAAAGACCTCAAAACAAAGCAATCGAAGCAAAGGAAGAAGACTTATCTAAAAGAAACCTACAAACTGTTTTATGTTCTCAAAGGAAAAAAGAAGAATCTAGCTTAAAAAAAAAGGAGAATAAAGGCTATCAACCAAAGATCTCAAAAAAATAAGACCAACTACAGCAGTTCAACTGGTTCACATCACTGCTAAAAGATCTAAATAAAAACATATCCCTTTTAAAAGAAAATAAACAAAATCAGCCCAAAAAATGAATTTTAAATGAGGTATACTACCAATAAAACCATCAAGAAAACATCCTTCTTCCCATTCTCAACACAAATAAACAAAAAAATCTAAATTAAGATCCTTTTTTTTTTTAAAAAAAAAGAGAGGAAGCTTTAAGAACTTATTAAACATCATCAGAATCCATGTTCGTATATTTGATGCAGGTTGAGCTCCTTGCTTCTCTCATGGTACAACCCTCTTCGAATTAGTTCGAGTCGCAAACTCCTAATAAAATCTTTTATTTTCATAATAAACTCCTTATCAGATTAGAGAGATAGAAAGAAATAAGGATGGGAGAAGAATAATAAAATCCATTAATAAAGTGAGATCTATTTGGCATCAAAACCAAAACTTTACTGCGATCCACTAAGCACCAAGTGCTGTAACAGCCATCTCCAATCTCTTCGAATCGCAACAAACATGAAAGTCAAGGAGGGAAATAAAGGAAAATTAGAGGAAAGGATGAGATCTAACATCTAAGAGATAGAGATAGAGATAGATAGATAGATAGAGACAGAGAGAGAGAGAGAGAGAGAGAGAGAGAGAGAGCTAAAATTAAACTAAAGGTGGGATCTTTTTAGTAGCATACCTTTCGGTAGGTGGTGCCGTCGTCCTCCACGACCCAGCCGGCCTCGGAGCAGAGGGCCTTAAGGACCTCGTTGTTGTCGCAGTGCTTGGGGAGTTTGTAGTTCCCGAGCGTCCGCAGCCCCGAGAATATCTTCGCCGCGATCGCCCGCCGCCGCCGCTCCCTCCTCTTGTTGTTCTCCCTCTCCCTCCACGTCGGCAACCTCCCCCCTCCGGACGTCATCCCTCCCTCCCTCTCTCTCTCTGTTTTTCCTCTGTTTTCTTACTCCTTTTGCTTTGTTTTCGGATGGATGAGATAGAGATGGAGGTGCAGAGGAAGAGAAGAAAAGAGAGAAGCTTGGTCCGCCAGTTTTCTACCCTCTTTGCCCCGCTTTTGCTTCCTTTCCTCTCTCTCTGTTTTTTTTTTTTTTTTTTTCTTTTGGGCAGAGGAGTCTGAGATAGCTCACGAGGAGAGTACGTTTTCTTTATTGCAAGTAGATTGGATAGATTCTCTTGTGACAGGAGACACCCTCTTTTCTGTTCTCTCTCACTCTCTCCTTTTGAGGAGGGAGGGTGTTGGGCGCCCAGCGTGGGCCTCGTTAATAGAGAGAGAAAGTTGGTGCGAGCGAGAATGACATGTATATCCTCAATGTTCTACTGCTAACGTTAGCTTTGAAAAAAATAGTGGATTCCTCCGTCATTTTCCGAGTGCAAACAGGAACGCAGAAAGCAACAGAGGTTTTCTTCTTCTTTTTTTTTTTTTTTATCTCTATCTATGGGGTGGGAGGAGAGTCTTCGAGCCTGTGGTTTGACTGTACGTTACGGGAGGGGAGGAGGAAGAGAACAAACAGAGGAGGTTGGGATGCTTACACTTGATGTCGGGTGGTCTTCTTCCTCGCTCATGGCATATGGTCCCATGCATGGTGTTACCTGCATTTCATCGAGTGCCCTCCTCTGTGTGTGGGGTTCGGCTGGATTGGGGGATTGCGTCTGGTTTGTAGCAAAATTGGATTAGACCCAAAATGTTTTGATTTGATTACAAAATATGCTACCATGGATCTAATCTCTTGCCACCAAAAAAAAAAAAAAAGAGTTGTTCCATTGATGTAAGCTTTTCATTGCTCCAAGGATCTGATTTGTTTTTTTAGTGAAATTCTTAATTGCTAAATTAATTTTAGTTTGACTGTTGTATTAATCCTAGCGATTCGACATGAAGAGCACTTGGATATGATAGCAATGCTAAAATTGCTAAATCTAATTAATGTCAAATTGCTAAACTTTTGAGTCTAATGATTTAATGCAGAGAATTGGTGATCTATTGGAAGAGTAATTGATTAAAATCATTTGACCATGATTTGCTATTGAAAATTGTTATTTGCATCTCTATACTATCTGTTGAATCGATATTATTTGATAATAATTATTATAGTGAGTAGTACTGCTATTGAGTTCCTCTGTTTATGTTTGTTAATATTATGCTTTGATTTCTTAAGTTATAAAATATATATAGGATACTTTATTTTTTTGTTTGTGGTAATGTGAGTTAAATCATGTCTGTCACTATTCCACTTGGATTGAGTAGCATATGAGTGGTTAAAAACTTTCAAGCTTGCCCATTGATTGAATGGTAGATTGCAATTTGATGATACTTTTACGAAACCAAGTGCCCATTTTTACATACCTTGTTATTTATTCTACCATATTGTACATAAATTAGACTCTCGATGCAAGTTCTAGCTTCAATATTTGTATCTTTCTGTCTATTATATTAAATTGTTGAAATTTTGTAAATGTTCTTGTTGGAAAAGTAAAGAATTTACAAAGTAAATTATGTCATCAACATGGTATATAAATATATAAAAACCATGACCACCCTAATTCTCAAGGCAGGACTAAAATCAGAGGGAAAATTATATTAGATAGCTAAAAAATAGATATGTAAGGATTTTCTTCTTTAACTTTGTAAGTAAGGGTAGCCTACATTAGGGGATCTGTTTATCTTATTTGTTATACACCATATGTCAAGAGCATGTGCTTAATTCTTCATTTGGATTTCATATTGAGAATAGTAGTTATTTAAAATCTACAGTTTTAAATATTTTTTTTTGATATCTTTTCAAGATATGTTGAATGATACATATACTGATAAGAAAATGGAAAAAGCGAACCAAGTCTGATTTAAAAAGTAGACTCTTGATGTTAAAGTCCTATCTAAAAATTCAGGTTTTTAGATAAATAGGCCCAAGAGTATATAAGTATCATCAAGATTCTTAACCTATCCCAATGCGGAACTATTATTTCTCAATACTGTCTCTCACATGTAGAGCTTGAGGAACGAAATCCAGAATGAGAGGCAATATGTCGACTAGTAAGTAGGAGTGTGAAGGTTTCAGCAGACACGAAAAATCAATGGGCTCTGATACCATGTTAAGGATCAATGGGCTCTAATAGCCCCATATCGGATAAGTTAAGGACTATCGTGGTGCTTATATACTTTTGGGACTATCTAAAAAGCTCGGAATTTTAGATAAGATCTTAACTTAGTATCAGAGCATTTTTGCCTACTAAAATCTTCACATTCCCACTTACTAATCTATGTGTTTCTCTTCATTGTGGATTTTGTCCCTCGGTCTCTACACATGAGAGGAGGTATTAAGTAATCCTACATCAAATGTGAGGTCCAATAGTCCCACATCGGAAAAACTCGTTTCAGAGCCTGAGCATATGAGGCGGGTATCTCCAAATTCTGCAGACGCATTTTGGAAGAAAAACAAAACTGGAGAGGGGTGAAAGACGCTTGCGTGAAGCTACAGAACCGGACAATATCTAGCAGGAGAGCCCCGTATTTTCTCCCTTATGTGGCCCCCACGTGGGCACTGGGTGCCTCACGTGCCCCGCGGAGACAGGGGCGTGACATTTAGTATCAGAGCCGAGGACGGCTCTTGTCCGATAGTGGAAAGGTGTGAGGCCCAATGGTCCCACATTGGAAAGACTCGTTCCAGAGCCTGGGCGTATGAGGCGGGTGTTTCCAAATCCTGCAAACGCGTTTTGGGAGAAAAACAAAATCAGGAAAGGATCAAGAATGTTTGTGTGAAGCTCCGGAACCGCAGGGGAGCTCCGTGTTTCCCCCCTCATGTGGCCCCCACATGGGCACTGGGTGCCTCATATGTCCCACGGAGGCGGGGGCGTGACATCAAATAGATTATTGACTCTTGGGGTGCTTATATGCTCTTGGACTCATCGAGCTAAATATTCAGATTTTTAAATAGAATCTTAACTCTTGAAATATTTACTGATATGATATATTTTTATGCCATTTTATAAAGCTCGTTATATGTAGTTGTCATTTATCAAGTGCATCTAAGAACTAATGACTCTTATAAACAATGAAAAATAAGTAATTGTGGTGGGGGCAATACTAATAAATATCAAATTTTGTCAAGATGAATAATTTGATTGTATTTCACTTTTGTTTTCAAAATTTAAAAAAGTTAAGACACCCTAAATCCCATAACTAGCCAAATCATTTTCCAAAGTTCAAGAAATCAACTAGGATTTTATTTTCAAAAAGTCATAAAACACTAAAAATTGCACCTTCATATTTGTAGCACTACATATTTCAATACACCATCTAAGATGAAAGTGGATCCAACCAAATGTTAAAACAAATAAAAAAATTACTTAATGATCTAAAAAAATTAAATATTAATGAAGTGGAAGATGTAGATAATTTCTTTGTATATCGAAGCTGACACTTATCTCTTGAAGACTTTATTTAACTTGTGTTTAGAGTTGTGTATGGTATCTTAAAATAACTGTATTGTAGCATCATTTGGTGCAAGTACAATTATCTCAAGCATAAGATGCAATGCTAGAAACTCCAAATAAATTTATTTTCATTAGAAAAGGAAGGACAATAATTTTTGAAGCTAATTTTTGAGACCAGTGGTAGATTTGAAGTTGTAGTCCTTGATATTGGTGGTTGTCACAGTTACTTAAAGATCAGGTTTTGTTGTTACAAAAAAAATATAAGATATTTTTTAGTTATATATATTATTTACTTGATCCAGCATCTCTTTTCAATTGATTGCAAAAAAAAGCCACATGTATCTTCATGTATCTTATTATAGAGTTACATGAAATGCAGAAAAAGAAAAACAATGCAAGCGGACTTTGGAAGCTTATATTCTCTCTAGTCATTGAAATATGTGATGAAGTCCAAGGATTGTCAGCTAGTTAAGCTAAAGTAAGCTAATTGATACCATGATCAACCTCAATTTGTTTTATGATTATATAGAGCATGAACCAACACACTTGTTTGTGAGCCAAACATAAGTTGGCAGCTTGTGAGGCTCCTTAATCCCACATCGGCTAGAGAGTCGTTTGAGCCTGGGCTTATGAAGCGGATGTCCCAAATCTTGTAGACGCATTCTAGAAAAAAGCAAAATCTAGAAGGAGTTTAACTCGGAGCGTGCACGCGCGCGTGTAAACTCCAAAATCGGACAATATCTAGCAGAAGAGCCCCGTGTTCTCCCCTCATGTGGCGCTACGTGGTGGCGCGCTCGATGGCCACATATCCTGTGCAGGCGGGTCATGACATTTGGTATCAGAGCCGAGGACGACTCTAATCTGATTGTGGGTGGAATGTGAGGCTCCTTAATCCCACATCGGCTAGAGTTCTTTGAGTTTGGGTATATGAGGCGGATATCTTTAAATTCTGTAGACGTATTTTGGTGTTCTTCTCTTATATGGCGCCATGTAGCGGCGCGCTCGATGGCCACATATCTTGTGCAGGTAAGTCATGACACAGCTTGTTTAAACCATTGAGAGAGGAGAGATCACTAAGTATTTTTTAGCTACTGTGATTAAATACTTTCAATACATTATTTTTTAGGTAAACAATGTTAGATTTTTTTTTTAGCACTACGATGATGTGGAAGTCTAGCCAAATATATGAAACAATCAGAGTTGATTATATTAAGAAGTTGCACAATATATAATTTTCTACCTCATGAAATATATATTTTAATATAGTTATAAAAATATATTTATTACTTGTTTATTTAGAATTCATCTTTTTAATTGAGCCAAACATGACACTACCTTTCTCGCATACGGTGGGCACACAAGCCTTAATTCTATAAGGATTAAAGATTTTTAAGAGATCGCTAAAAGAACTACTTATCAGACGACCAGGATGGATTCAACTTTTTGGACCGCCAATAGCGAGAAGCTCATAATTGCTGTGGACCGCAAAATCGTCGTGGTCCGCAGCCGTCGATATCAGAAGAGATCTCCGTCGCCACAGCGGCGCGGCCGGGCGCTACGCACGTGCGAGGCGGGACCTACTCCGGCCACGCGTCGGCTCCGCGCCGGCGGGACCACAGACATCACACGTGCCGATAGCACTCGAGTTGGAGGAAAGTAACGGAACTCGGAGGGCTCCCGTTATGCCGACATTGGCCTTCAGCAAAGAACAGAATGACTTCCATGTCCTCCGCAAAACTGCCCTCAAGATATTTATATGATCGCTTACATGAGTTCTTAGTATTTTTGTTTGTAGACCACAATCCTTATTAAAATGGTAATTTAATAATCCCAAATATTAATTTGGTAATTTAATAACCAACCAACATCCCATGTATCTACAACTTACACTAGTCTCTTCCATCATCGTAAAAAAATCGTTCTATTTATGCTCTCTGTATATTTTTTTGGGTTTTTTCTGCCTTTTAAAAAAGAAAAAAAAATAATCTCCTCATCTGCAAGTGATAGATGATTGATAGAATTTATTGCTACCCATCCTATTTAAGCATTCATGGCTTAAATAGAGAGCTATAATTTAAGCACAAACTAAAAAACTTTCGGCCATTAAAGATGATTGATAGAATTTATTGCTACCCATCCTATTTAAGCATTCATGGCTTAAATAGAGGGCTATAATTTAAGCACAAACTAAAAAACTTTCGGCCATTAAATCTAGGGTTTATACTTTATAGCGACCGCATTGCATTATGTTAAGAAAATTAATTTATACCGTAACTACTAATGGCATACCGGGAGTTGGAATGGGATCGAGAGCCAATATAAATCCAATCATTTATATGTGAACATACATGATTATATAAAATTTATCGTGAATAAAAATTTTTGACCCATGGCTTCCACCATACGATGGACGATAAACTATATTAATTGTGATATAAAGTGTTTGATTACCGTGGCAACATCTTGTAGCACGTTACACTCAATTAGTTGTGACATCGCTGGTGAATTAATTAATTAAATTAAACTATACGAGAATAAATATATTTATGAGAGTCGGCAAAATTTTATAGAAATGTTCATGCATGCATATCGGGAGGTGGCTCCGATATGGCCACCTTGTCTCGCCACAAATCTGAAGCCGCTCGATCATAATCGGACAGCTAGGATCTTACCGACAGAGGGCCGGCGGATGCGGGAGGTAGCACACGTGTGGGTCCAGCGAAGCCGAGAGCGACGTGAGCGAGATGCCTCGCCATCATGCACATGGGAACGCGTGTCGGGAAGCGAGCGGATTCATTTGGGGAGGCGTGCTTTGTTCAGGCTTCGCAGCGACCTAAATATAAGTCGTTGAAGCAGTTGCCGAGTCGTTTGTTTGATACCAGCAATAGCGATGGATTGTTTTCTTAATGGTTTAAGAAATGTTTGGTTACTATACGGTGATGATGATGATGATGATGGAACTTTGGAGGATTATACATTAAATTATTAATGAGAGGATGCCAGCGAAATCCACCGTCTGGTTTGGGAGAGGCAAAATGCATGGTATAGTTTGATGAGTAACCATGGTTACAATATGGAGATGTCATGATGTGGATTGGTCTACTAGCAAATCTAGATATGCTTCTGTTTTGGATCTTTTGGTTTTGGAAGTGCCAAAATAGTAGCAACCAAGTTGTGACCACTTTTTTTTTTATCAATGATTGGATTTGTGGGGGGAAAGATATAAACCTGATCCATAGTCATCAGAAGCAAGTGTGGGTACCAAAGCAAATTAAGTATAGGAAAGTGAATTTTTTTAATAAGAAGGGAGATTATCTCTCTGAAACAACTATGTAATTGGAGTGATATATGTGGATTTTAATTACTCGGCAGGTTGCATCCAACAGTATAATTTAAAATATGCTGGACCATATTGAATCTGCATGACTTTATCCCATGATTTGGTATTGATATCTCTTTGGTTTGAGGAGGTGTATTGTCTTTTTATATGCTAAGGTGACAACCTAAAACACAAGCAACTTGAGACTCATATATTTTTTCTAAAAAAAAAACTTCGATATGTTTTCAACTTAGGGCCACTTTATTTAGTACCTCTCAAGTTTAAATAGTTTCAAAATAGTCATTGAAGTTAGTTAAATGGTTTAATATGATTTTGACATTCATTTTTGCTTATTTGGGCTCACTAGATTCCATTATTTAATGGCCATATAAAACTTTTAGGACTGAAATACCTTTATTTCGGTGGCACTTTCTAATGGTGTTATAGATAAAGATGGTGAAATCAAAGCCAGTGTGGTCCTTGATCTTTATGTAGAACATAACCATAGGGATAGAGCAAAAAAAGCAGAGAATGACAACAATGAAAGCGAGCATTTTAGAGGATGTTGAAATTGAAGGCAGCAGTAGAGCAGTGAAGGTGACAGTAGATAAGAGGAGCTTGGTGATGGGGGAAATGAGGGGGTGGGGGGAGAGACAATGAGGCTGTTGCCCAGATAGACAACCCAAGAGGGGGGGGTGAATTGGGTTTTTAATATAATTTGGCTAATTAAAACTTTGTGGATGATTAATTAAAAACTATAGCAAGTTATTTAATTAAAGCCTAGTGCTGTGAGTAATGTGCGGGGAAGGAGATGAGAGACAATGCACTACAAACAACAAGTTTTATAGTGGTTCGGAGCTAACCCTTGCTCCTACGTCCACTCCCCAAGTCTCACTTGGGAATTTCACTATAACCCCCTTGGATTACAGCCGGTTGTTTTACAAGCTCACAACCAAACTTGTTGTTTTACGAGCTCACAACGAACTCGGTCGGTTTTCCCAGGCTCACCGACTAGAACCAACCCCGATTGTTTTCCCGGGCTCACAATCAAACCCTTACACATGTTGGTTTTAACTTGGCTCACCAACCAACCTTAAACCCCTTGATTCAATCCCCCGATTGAATCAAGTAAATACAAGAGATAGAAGAAAACAGAAAATAGCTTCTCAAAAAGCAGATTTAAGATAATATAATCGTAAAGGAGTTAGAAGCCCTCAAACACTTTTAAGCTGGTGAAGAGGTATGGCTTCTGGAACTCCGGTCTCCTCTTGAAAGAGTGGTCGACTTGAATGCAGGAGGAGGAAGCTTTGATTGTTGGGAAGAAGTTGTTGGAGCAGTAAATGCAGATCTCCCCTTTTTCGTTTAAGAGCACTTGGAGAGCTTGAAAACTTGAATGCTTGGAGTGGAATATCTGTTCTCTACCTTGCTACAGTCCTCTGTGGCTATTTAAGCCAACCCCCACGGAAACTAGCCGTTACTCTGCTTTTTCTGGCCGTTCTGCACACTCTGCGCAGCCTGACAATATGACCGTTGGTGGGTTGGAGTCGACTCGCGCGATCAGGAGTCGACTCGGCTGTAGCAGGAGTCGACTCACGCTTTTCCGGAGTCGACTCGGCAACTGTTCCAAATTTGAATTAAAGTTGCCGTCTTGACTGGGAGTCGACTCGTCTTGACCTGGAGTCGACTCGCCAACTTCTAGAGTTGACCTGGCAATTTTTGGAGTCGGCTCATCCACTGAAGTCCGTGGATCCAAATTTGAATTTTGTCCACTCGAGTCGACTCGACTGTCCTGGGAGTCGACTCGAATCTCAGAGCCCGAACTCTCGATTCTCTGTCGTTTGGCTCATCCAGTCTTGGAGTCGACTCGAACCTCCTTGGAGTCGACTCGGCTCTCAGTTTCCGAAAGTTGGTCTTCTGCCTTTTGACGTGTAGCTTGTCTTGGAGTCGACTCGAGCTGTCTGTGAGTCGACTCGAATCTCAGAGGCAGTAACATGGTCTTCTGTCTGTTGATGGTCACTCAGTCTCGGAGTCGACTCGTGTACTGCGGGAGTCGACTCGAATCTCAGAGTCCGAAAATCGTTCTCTGACTTTTTCCTTGTGTTCCTCTGAGAGTCGACTCTTACCTTCTTTGGAGTCGACCTGCCAACCATCGGAGTCGACTCGCGTTCCACTGGAGTCGACTCGAATCTCAGACCCGAAAACTGCTCTCTGACTTTTCTGCCTGTGACTGCTTGGAGTCGACTCTTACTTCCCTGGAGTCGACTCGGTGAACATTGGAGTCGACTCGCGCACTTCAGGAGTCGACTCGTTGACAGGTTCTGAGATGAAGCTTTCTGTTCTTCTTTCTGTTCTCAGTCGGAGTCGACTCGTACTAATCTGGAGTCGACTCGAGCTCGTGCCAGTGAACTTGATACGCTTGGAGTCGACTCGTGATACTCGGGAGTCGACTCGAGTCTCAGACATTGGTTTATGCAGACTTCTTAACTTATCCAAAATACTATGAACCAAGTCTAGAAACACTTGGACAGGATTTTCACTGAAACGCTCAATTGAATTCATTAGTAATCACAAGATATACTCAATTGCTTTGAGCTCATCAAAATCAAATGGGGTTTTAATCAATCACTCCACAATCTCCCCCTTTTTGATGATGACAAAACTTTGAGTATATGTAAAATGAATTGCTCATAAAACAATGAAGTAAAATCCATAAATGAATTCAAATGTCTGATAATTTAATTTATCCAAGTTTGAAAGGAGTGAAACATTAAATTTCGGAGTTAAAGCTCCACCTTTCATTTGGAATTATATAAGCCTTCATATTATGCAATCAATTGTTTGGCTTATATGTCATTAATGTTTTAGCTTGATTAAAATTCAGATTCTCCCCCTCAACATATGCATTCAACTATATTTTGATTTTCTGAATTTCCTCTTCATGCTTTGAAGTTTTTTTTTTTTGAACTGAATTTTATCTTTTTAGAGGAAAAATCTGTCAATTTGTTCTTGAGTAGGATTCAGCTAATCTCCGAATATCCCTTGAATAGATTCTGGAGATTACTCCATTAGGAGCCCCAAAAGAGAGATAATGAGCCTCGAGGTACCGAATCCACTTAGAACAAATTTGTGTGTGTTTTTAAGAGTTTATCGTTTTATTTATTTCCATTGATTTCTTTTACATAGTTTTTTCAATATTTCTTCCCTTTTACATATTTTACCATATTTTATACATATTTCTCCCCCTTTTTGTCATTATACCAAAAGGGAGGTAATCACACACAATCAATGGCACAATCAACAAATGGCACATCAAATGGCACATAATTGAAGATAAAATGTCTACTCATTGTATTGATATGAATGTGAATACATTTGAGCATACAATAAGTAAGGTAAAACAAGACAAAACACAAAAACATCTATGGCCTCCTCGAGGATGAGGCTCCCCCTCTCGAGGATGTGGCACCTCCTCTCGAGGATGGTGCTCCTCCTCTCAATCGGCTCTGCTCCATGAGGAGGGTGACTGCATCTGTCACATGTCCGAGCTGCGTGATAATAGACGTGGTGGCTCTGCTATGTGTAGTGGAGAGCTCAGTCACCGACGCCTGAAGCCCAGTCACCGATGTCTGTAGTGCGTCCAGCTTGTCGATGAGTACATTCGACAAGCGCTCGGCCCCCTCGGTGGTGGTGTGCATGTCACGACCTATCTCCTCTCGCATCTGTCGAGTGGAGCTCGTGACCTCATTCATGCTTTGGAACTGGGCCTGGACCAAACTCCGGATATTGTAGATCTCTTCCCGTACATGAGCCGTCATGTCAGTCACGACTGTCAAGGAAGGGACCAACTGAGAAGATACGGGTGCAGGAGTGGGAGCAGGCACCGCACCTCGGAGCTCCCGAAGCAGCTCGTCCCTCAGATCTCGGACGATCTCCTGCCGCAGCTCCCGGAGCTGCTCTGGATCAATCCGAACCTCCATAGATGGTGTAGCTGAGGAGGAAGGTCCGGCAAAGGTGGTAGGAGCAGGAGGAGTGGATGGGAGGTCTGGATGGTCTGGAAGGTCTGGGTAGTCTGAATCTGGCTCAGGACTGGGTGATGGTCTGGTGGTCTGAGCAGTGAGAGTAGACTTCCTAACCCAGATCCCTTCTCTCTTCCGAAATCCCATCCTGTGCATAGTCCCCGTACACAAGCGATCAGTCCATCGCAAGGCACGAGAGGGTTCCCTCTCAGGAATGGGAATCTCGTACTGCCTAAAAAGAAGAGTGAATAACATCCCGTATGGGAGTGAGAGCCTAGGTCTATCTAGGGGCTCACACATATACCTATAAATGAGCTTTGGGAAGTTGATCGGGGTGTCCTGAAGGATATAAGACATAATAGCTAAGTCCCTCTCATTCACAAAATCAAATCTCCCTGTCTTAGGGAAGATGGACCTGGACAGAATGCTCAAAAGGATTCTCACTTCAATAGGAAGTGAGCTAGCAGATACCTCATCTAGGGGGGACTGAGGTGGATGCCCTAAGACGACCGTAAGGGCCGCAACTCTATCCTCAGGGTGTGCGGGAGCCACCCCTACTAATGGAAGGTGAAGGATATGGGCAATGAGGTCCTCTGTGACACGCAACGGGACACCTACTACCGTACCCTCGATACCTCCATCTCCCCAATGGACGGTACTGTAAAACTCTTGAACTAGGCCAGGATAGGTGGGAAGGTCCAAGGTGAGGAAGTACTCTAGGCCCTGGGCTCTAAGCCTATCGCCTATGGTGAACCCCTCCCGGGAGAGATAGTCGAAATCGACAAACCTTCCGGAGGTGACGGCCTTCCCGGCCAACGGCCTAACGAGAACCACCCTAGGCGGGGAACGATCCGGAGGTGGTTGCCTCGCGGGATCGTGCCGCGCCTTGGAGCGTCGCTCGGGACCGGCCTCGGGACGGGACCTCTTCCTAACGACGGTCTTACGAGGCATCTTGACTTAAACGGGAAGAAAAATACCTAGAGGACGGTGAAGAACCGACAGAGGAAGCTCGGGACGGACCGGAAATGACCTAGGAACGGACGGAAACTCAATGTCCGGCGAAGAATCGACGGGAAAAGGGCTTGGAGACGATCGGGGATGACCTAGGAGTCGGCTCTAGGGCTTTGTGAACAGTGGCGGCTTGAGGAAAAGTGTTTGCGAAACGACAAACCTAGGGTTAAAAAGTCGGATCCCGACTGCGAGTCGACTCCCCTGATTCGCGAGTCGACTCGACCTCGAGTCGACTCCAGAATATGCGCGAGTCGACTCTCTGTTAGCGCATGTAGACTTCGAGTCGACTCCCGACAGTGTGCGAGTCGACTCCCCCTCAGCTGCCAACTTTGCGAGTCGACTCCCGCTAATGCGCGAGTCGACTCCCCCTTAGGAGCCGGCTCTGAAACTTACTCGAGTCGTCTCTAACCTTGGCATGCACCTAAAAACCATGCCATAATCGTGCCAAATGAGGGAAAATCACCTAATTAAGGACTGATTTGATGATCACTGCATAGAAACTCTATTTTAACCTCATTCTAATCATCAAAATCAATTAATCTAGTGAAAAAACTCCCACTAGGATGGATCAATCACTCCTAATCCCCTTCTAAGCACACTAAACCTCTCTTCACTTAGGGGTTTTGTAAAAATGTCTGCTAATTGATTATCAGTACACACAAATTGGAGTGACACATCACCATTCAATACATGATCTCTTATGAAGTGATGTCTTATCTCAATGTGTTTAGTTCTTGAGTGTTGAATTGGATTTTTAGTTAGATTTATGGCACTTGTGTTATCACAATTAATGGGAATTTTATCTTGTTTAATGCCATAATCTTCTAATTGTTGTTTAATCCATAAGATTTGAGCACAACAACTCCCGGCTGCAACATATTCAGCTTCTGCAGTGGATAATGCAACCGAGTTTTGTTTCTTGCTAAACCATGAGATTAGGTTTTCTCCTAGAAATTGACAAGACCCGCTGGTACTTTTTCTATCAAGCTTACATCCAGCGAAGTCTGAATCTGTGTACCCTATTAAGTTTAGGCTAGATTCTTTAGAGTACCACAGCCCTATGTTCTTAGTTCCAATTAAGTATTTAAAGATTCTCTTAACTGCAGCTAGGTGTGATTCTTTAGGATTAGCCTGATATCTAGCACACATGCACACACTAAACATAATATCAGGCCTACTTGCAGTAAGATACAGTAAAGAACCTATCATACCTCTATAAAGTTTTTGATCTACAGATTTACCTGATTCATCTTGGTCTAACTTGCATGATGAGCTCATGGGGGTGCTGATTGACTTGTTTCCCTCCATATCAAACTTCTTGAGCATCTCCTTGATATATTTTTGATGAAGATGCCTCCTTCAGATTGTTTGATTTGAAGCCCGAGGAAATAGTTCAGCTCTCCCATCATGCTCATCTCAAACTCACTCTGCATCAAATCAGCAAATTCCTCGCAGAGGCGATTGTTAGTAGCACCGAAAATGATATCATCAACATAGATCTGTACTAATAACATATCCTTATTTTTCTTTTTCAGAAATAATGTTGTATCTACATTTCCCCTCGCAGAGGCGATTGTTAGTAGCACCGAATTCATATTCTAATAGGAATTTACTAAGTCTCTCATACCATGCTCTAGGTGCTTGTTTTAGTCCATAAAGCGCTTTGTTCAGTTTATACACATGATTAGGGTATTGATGATTTTCAAAACCAGGAGGTTGTTCTACATACACCTCCTCATTAATAAACCCATTTAGAAAAGCACTTTTTACATCCATTTGATATAGCTTGAAGTCCTTAGAGCATGCATATGCTAATAGAAGTCTAATCGCCTCAAGTCTAGCTACGGGAGCAAAGGTTTCATCAAAATCTATGCCTTCTTCTTGATTATAACCCTTTGCTACTAGTCTAGCCTTATTCCTTATAACAATTCCATTTTCATCTAGTTTATTTTTATATATCCATTTTGTACCTATTATTGGATATTCAGAAGGTCTCTCTACTAGATCCCACACTTTGTTTCTAGTAAATTGGTTTAGTTCTTCTTGCATTGCATTTATCCAATTTACATCATTTTCGGCTTCTTCTATATGTTTGGGCTCAAAGTGTGAAACAAAAGCTAGATGGTTGTTCAAATTTCTAAGAGATGCTCTAGTCCTAACCGGTTGTGATGGATCATCTAGAATTAGTTCCTTAGGATGCCCGTGAGCATACCTCCAAGCTTTAGTTAACCCATGATCCACTATAGGCTCTTGGTTTGATGATTCTCCTTCAATCAACTTTTGATTACCATCTTGTAATCCCACCTCATCTATCTTTTCTTCAAGTATTTCAATATCATCATCAAGATTGGCTTTCTTACTAGAGGAGATGTCACTAGAGTCATCAAATACAACATGTATAGATTCTTCTATAACTAGTGTTCTTTTATTAAAGACTCTATAGGCTTTACTAGTTGTAGAATAACCTAAGAATATTCCTTCATCAGATTTAGGGTCAAATTTCCCTAGATTATCTTTTCCATTATTATGTACAAAACACCTACATCCAAAAACATGAAAATAGTTAACCTTTGGTTTTCTGTTTTTCCACAGTTCATAAGGTGTTTTCTTTATGATGGGTCTTAATAGAACTCTATTTAATATATGGCAAGAAGTATTAATGGCTTCTCCCCAAAAGTACTTAGGGAGGTTACTTTCACATAACATCGTTCTAGCCATTTCCTCTAGTGTTCTATTTTTTCTTTCCACAACTCCATTTTGTTGTGGTGTCCTAGGTGCAGAAAAATTATGGGTTATCCCCTTTTTACTACAAAATTCATCAAATAATTGATTTTCGAATTCGGTACCATGGTCACTTCTAATGGCTATGACTGAAGACTCTCTAGCATTTGTTACTTCCTTATGGAACTTTTTAAACATGGAAAATGCTTGGTCCTTATGTGCTAGAAACATGACCCATGTGTACCTAGAGTAATCATCTACTATGACTAGACCATATTTATTTCCACCTAGGCTTGTTGTTCTAGTTGGACCAAATAGGTCCATGTGTAATAATTCTAGAGGCCTAGAGGTAGAGACACATTTTATGGGTTTAAAAGAATTCCTAGATTGTTTGTCAAATTGACATGCTTCACAGATTTTGTTCTTTTCAAATTTTAACTTTGGCAAACCTATCACGGAATCTCTTTTAACTAATTTAGTTATTGTGTCCATGCTTGCATGACCTAACTTACGGTGCCATAACCAACTAGCATTATTATCTTTAGTTTCATTAACAACTAAACATTGGTTATGTTTTGCAAGGTCTTCTAGGTCTACCACATATACATTTCCACGTCTAATCCCTTTAAAAACTAAACTATTATCATTAGTATTTGTTATAATGCACAGTGATGGTTTAAACATAACATCATATCCTTTGTCACATAATTGACTAATGCTTAACAAGTTATGCTTAAGACCATCAACATATCTAACATTATCTATAAAAGTAGAAGGGGTGATTTGAACTTTACCAATACCAATGATGTGACCTTGGTTGTTGTCTCCAAACGTCACAGCACCTCCCTTCTTAGCTTCAAGGGTGAAAAATTGGTCTTTATCACCCGTCATGTGCCTTGAGCAGCCACTATCCAAATACCAGCAATTTTTGTTGACCTTGGCTGCAAGACACTCCTACACAAGCAAATCATGTCATCTTAGGTACCCAAGTTTTCTTGGGTCCTTCATGGTTAGTCAAGTTGGTTCCTTTTGGAACCCATACCCTTTTAATTTTTCTTTTAGTTTTACTTTTCCTAAAATTACATACATTTGCTTTATGGCCTACTGTACCACAACAAAAGCAGGTTATTTTCTTAGTTTTTGTTTCCCCAGCTTTAACAAAGAAGTTACTAAGAAGTTTTTGCTTATTCCTTGGTTTATATCCTAAACCGGCTTTATTAAACACTGCACGTTGACTATTTAGTATCATGTTTAATTTTTCAGAACTATAGGTAAATCTTTCAACTAAGGGTTTGTATTTGTTAAGTTCTTTAGTTAGTGTCTGATTTTCGGCTTTTAGATCATTAAGTTCTTTAGTAAGATCCTTATCTAAGATTTGTTTATATTTTTTAAGTTCTGAAAATTCCTTAGTTAGTTTTTCATTTTCTTTAGTTAAGGTGTTGGTCTTTTGAGTTAAAAGTTGGTTGCTTGTTTTAAGTTCTATATTTTCTTTGGTGATTAAATCCTTATCCTTAACTAATTTATCGTATTTATGTAGGTATGATTGATTAGTTATTTTCAGTTCTTTATTCTTAAGATTTATAGCCTTATATTCTACCATTAATTCATTAAATGCATCATAAAGTTCATCAAAAGAAAAATCAGGATGCGTGTCGGAAGTTACCTCGTTTTCGTTGGCCATGAAACAGAGATTGGCCTTCTCTTCTTGTTCATCATCTGATGAGGAGGATGATGAGTCGGAGTCCGATAGGGTAGTCACAAGTGCCTTTTTCTTCTTGTACTTACTCCCCTTCTTCAGTAAGGGGCACTCTGCTCTTATGTGACCCGGCTTCTTGCACTCGTAACAACCAATCCCCTCATTTTCCCTTTCCTTATCTTTGTCCTTCCGGTAGGAATTTGAGGGGCCTCTCCTTTGATGATAGGACTTCTTGTGGTTGATGAATTTCTTGAACTTGCGCACAAGAAGAGCCTCACCACCATCTTCCTCATCTTCTTCATCTTCGCTGCTGCTGCTGCAAGACAAGTCCTTGTTAGAAGAAGTAGATTTAAGGGCTATTACCTTTTTCTTATGGGAGGACTCTTCCTCGTTGTGTTGTTTCATGGTGAGCTCGTGCGTCATGAGGGATCCAAGAAGCTCCTCAAGTAGTAGCTTGTTCAAGTCCTTAGCTTCTTGAATTGCTGTCACTTTAGCTTCCCACGACCTCGGTAGACACCGAAGGATTTTCCTGACAAGCTCACTGTTAGTATAGTTCTTGCCAAGGCTTTTTAGGCCATTGACAATATCAGTAAACCTAGTGAACATGGATGTGATTGTTTCATTTGAATCCATTTTAAATAGTTCATATTTATGAACCAAGATGTTTATTTTGGATTCCTTGACTTGATTCGTGCCCTCATGGGTCACTTCAAGTCTGTCCCAAATTTCTTTTGCTGAATTACAAGTTGAAATCCTATTGAATTCATTATGGTCTAAGGCACAATAGAAGACATTCATTGCTTTAGAGTTTAATTGTGCCTTCCTCATGTCATGTTCATCCCAGTCCATTTCAAGTTTAGGTACCTTAACACCATCTACGTATATGGATGGGATGTATGGCCCATTTACTACAATGGACCACATCTCATAGTCTTGGGCTTGGATGAATATTCTCATCCTAGCCTTCCAGTATGAGTAGTCAGATCCATTGAAGAAAGGGGGTCTTTGGGTGGACTGACCCTCAATGTGAGAAGATCCAAATGGGGTTGTCATTTTGATCTTTTAACTCTTGAGTGGAAGAGTTTTTGGCTCTGATACCACTTGTTGCCCAGATAGACAACCCAAGAGGGGGGGTGAATTGGGTTTTTAATATAATTTGGCTAATTAAAACTTTGTGGATGATTAATTAAAAACTATAGCAAGTTATTTAATTAAAGCATAGTGCTGTGAGTAATGTGCGGGGAAGGAGATGAGAGACAATGCACTACAAACAACAAGTTTTATAGTGGTTCGGAGCTAACCCTTGCTCCTACGTCCACTCCCCAAGTCTCACTTGGGAATTTCACTATAACCCCCTTGGATTACAGCCGGTTGTTTTACAAGCTCACAACCAAACTTGTTGTTTTACGAGCTCACAACGAACTCGGTCGGTTTTTCCAGGCTCACCGACTAGAACCAACCCCGATTGTTTTTCCGGGCTCACAATCAAACCCTTACACACGTTGGTTTTAACTTGGCTCACCAACCAACCTTAAACCCCTTGATTCAATCCCCCGATTGAATCAAGTAAATACAAGAGATAGAAGAAAACAGAAAATAGCTTCTCAAAAAGCAGATTTAAGACAATATAATCGTAAAAGAGTTAGAAGCCCTCAAACACTTTTAAGCTGGTGAAGAGGTATGGCTTCTGGAACTCCGGTCTCCTCTTGAAAGAGTGGTCGACTTGAATGCAGGAGGAGGAAGCTTTGATTGTTGGGAAGAAGTTGTTGGAGCAGTAAATGCAGATCTCCCCTTTTTCGTTTAAGAGCACTTGGAGAGCTTGAAAACTTGAATGCTTGGAGTGGAATATCTGTTCTCTACCTTGCTACAGTCCTCTGTGGCTATTTAAGCCAACCCCCACGGAAACTAGCCGTTACTCTGCTTTTTCTGGCCGTTCTGCACACTCTGCGCAGCCTGACAATATGACCGTTGGTGGGTTGGAGTCGACTCGCGCGATCAGGAGTCGACTCGGCTGTAGCAGGAGTCGACTCACGCTTTTCCGGAGTCGACTCGGCAACTGTTCCAAATTTGAATTAAAGTTGCCGTCTTGACTGGGAGTCGACTCGTCTTGACCTGGAGTCGACTCGCCAACTTCTGGAGTTGACCTGGCAATTTTTGGAGTCGGCTCATCCACTGAAGTCCGTGGATCCAAATTTGAATTTTGTCCACTCGAGTCGACTCGACTGTCCTGGGAGTCGACTCGAATCTCAGAGCCCGAACTCTCGATTCTCTGTCGTTTGGCTCATCCAGTCTTGGAGTCGACTCGAACCTCCTTGGAGTCGACTCGGCTCTCAGTTTTCGAAAGTTGGTCTTCTGCCTTTTGACGTGTAGCTTGTCTTGGAGTCGACTCGAGCTGTCTGTGAGTCGACTCGAATCTCAGAGGCAGTAACATGGTCTTCTGTCTGTTGATGGTCACTCAGTCTCGGAGTCGACTCGTGTACTGCGGGAGTCGACTCGAATCTCAGAGTCCGAAAATCGTTCTCTGACTTTTTCCTTGTGTTCCTCTGAGAGTCGACTCTTACCTTCTTTGGAGTCGACCTGCCAACCATCGGAGTCGACTCGCGTTCCACTGGAGTCGACTCGAATCTCAGACCCGAAAACTGCTCTCTGACTTTTCTGCCTGTGACTGCTTGGAGTCGACTCTTACTTCCCTGGAGTCGACTCGGTGAACATTGGAGTCGACTCGCGCACTTCAGGAGTCGACTCGTTGACAGGTTCTGAGATGAAGCTTTCTGTTCTTCTTTCTGTTCTCAGTCGGAGTCGACTCGTACTAATCTGGAGTCGACTCGAGCTCGTGCCAGTGAACTTGATACGCTTGAAGTCGACTCGTGATACTCGGGAGTCGACTCGAGTCTCAGACATTGGTTCATGCAGACTTCTTAACTTATCCAAAATACTATGAACCAAGTCTAGAAACACTTGGACAGGATTTTCACTGAAACACTCAATTGAATTCATTAGTAATCACAAGATATACTCAATTGCTTTGAGCTCATCAAAATCAAATGGGGTTTTAATCAATCACTCCACAGAGGCGAAGGTCGATGGAGAGGAGATGAGACAGTGGCAGAGTTTAAATAGGAGGAGAATGAGGTGTTGGAAGAGGAGGATGTAGGTGGGAGTAGGTGGGGCTCGAAACCAAGTTAGATGAAAAGGATGAATGATGTCCTTGGCAGAGTTTAGATTAGAAGAGAAGGAGGTGGTGAGAGTTTTTGGAGCTCGGGTGGGACCGAGTTAGATAGAGAGGAGACATGGAGAGGAGAAATGAGGACGACGACAAGATTTAGAGAGATGGATGAGATGGTGGTGGGAGTGAGGTGGAATAAGACAAAAGAGAAGAGATGATATTTTTTAATAAATGCACATTTCAATGAGGATAAAATTGTCATTTATGATGGTATTTTAACGATATTGGATGCTAGATGAGACTCGGGATCATTTTGAATCACTTAACTAACTTCCAAAACTATTTTGAAACTTTTAAACGGACACTAAGTTAAACTAGTGCTAAGTTGAGGGAGTATCCAAGTAATTTTTTTTTCAAGTAAAACCACCTGACATATAGTTGACAGTTGATGCTTAATAGAAGTACAAGCTTCCACAAATACTTAAGAAATTTTATGGTGTATGATGCATGTTCAACTTTAATTATAAGCAAACTTTTTTTTTTTGAGAATAAAGTTAGTTGTTAAGCAGTAGAGAGGGACCACTCAACTTCATGAGGTGTCAAGCAGAAAATGGACTTTTTTGCCTTTTCTTTCAAAAAAATATATCTTTTTTAGTGCATTGCAAGCTGGTTGTAAAGAACTCTATTTGTATACTATTTTGTGAGAAGATGTCCAACACAAAAAAAAAAAAAATTGTATAGAATGACAAGAAGAAAATAATAGTAAAAAAAATAGAAGAAAAAAATAAATTTATTCAAAAAATAAAAGCTGAAGAGTTTGACTCTTCTTACAAAAATGCTTTGTTGAAGAGGCTCCACATACAAAAAAATTCTTTCCACCTCTTCATGTAATTATTTCCCTTATGTATAACCAAACTCTATCTCCCACTACAAATACTATCCCACTTCAACTAGAAAACAAACTCAAATATATTAAGCTCAAGGCTCAACCTAACTAAAATAAGCAAATACTAAAAGAGAACGAGAAATAGAATCCTACCATAAATAGGACAGGCAATAGATTCTCAACACTCTCCCTCGTTACGAAGTTTATATCGATAACATTGGACTTGTCGATAATAACGTTTGTCATTATCATTGTAGTAACAGCAATATGTAACAATCTATCGAAACGTACAATTGAATAGCAAAACTCCTTTATTTGCTCGAACAATAATTCCTTCATTTGCTTATACTCTTCGATGCATATCTTAAAGTCGATGATATCCTGCAACACTTTTTCTTAGTATTGCCTCTATAGTCACTATACCACTATTTCATAGAACATCTAGCTTATCCAACAAACATCAAGTTACAACTGTTGCTCACTATAGTACGAGTCTTTGCTTGTACGCAAGTTAAATCAAGAGCAAAACTTTGGCTATTGAATAGCTTCATGTAACTGCATATCGTTTGCTCTTAAATAAGAAATCAAATTGTCATGCATAAAGTCTTCTAACTGTTCAAACTTTGGAGTAGCTCCAAAACTAACTGATGCGTAATGTTTGTAAGAAGAGCTAAACTCTTTGGCTTTTTTTTTTTTGAATAAATTTAAATCATATCCTCGCTAAAGAGGCTCCATGTATAAAAGAATTTTCTCCACCGCTTTACGTAATTCTCTCCCCTATTTATAAAACCAAACTCTCTCCCACTACATGATAAAGCACCACCATCTTTCATTAGATGATGAAAAATATCACTACCTCACTTCAACTAAAAAATAAACTCCAATATATATTTAACTTAAGACTCAACCTAACTAAAATGGGCCAGTACTGAAAACAAACTATCCCAACTAGAATTGAAATAGGAAATTAGGATAAACTAGGAAAAGAATCCTAGTATAAATAGGACAAGCAATAGAATCCCAAGAGAGGGGGGGTTGAAATTTTGTTTTAATTACATTTCGCTTACTGGGGCAAACTATCATCAATGAAATATGACAAAAGCAATTCCTGAATATTGAACTCTACTCACTATTAAGGTATGTTATGGATATGTACCAGATATTTGGCAAAGTAAAAATATGTGCTTTTCTTCAGTTTTGAGACCAACAAATTTAGCATATGCATGTCTACAACCAAGCATCATATGCATGCATGCAGTCCTTTGCAATTTTGGAAGCCCATCTCCTTTCACTCCTTTATGAAAGAAACTCTAGATGCTGATTATCCAAATCTGGCCTTGTGTATTTGGACAGGAGAAAAATGTAAACAATCATAACTTTAATATCCAAAATGTAATCCTTATTATTCTTAGAAATTGAGAATCCCAATTTTTTTTAAAAAAAAATCTCCAGATATGTTGCAATTCATCACAATCATGGATCACTTACAAAATGCAACTACTTTTACGAATCTTTTGAGACAAGAATACTGAATAAAGTTACAAAAATTTGATCAATGCTTGCGGTCTAGATAAAATGCCTGAATTAATTAGCTTTGATCTGTGACTTACATCTTAGCTTACTTGCAAATGGCGGGTCTCATGGATTGTTTTTTGAAACAAAAACAATGGCATTTCCATATAGCAATGCTGAGGGTGTTATATATTATATAAAGTAGATGGATGGTTGCTCTCAACTTGATGTCCCATCTTGGAGGAATCAATTTTTGGATGTTCTTATAAGGAGGGCTATTTGGTGCAAATGAAAACTAAGGATGTTCACTGTGGATTAGCTAATTAGGTTGCAACATCGGTCTTGTTTTTAAAGTTTTACTTACATATGAATTTAGAATAGGAGAATGTTGAAGAGTGTAAAATAGATGGTATGTCTTGTGTAAAAAAATTCATTGTGCTTATTCATATTAAGGCGTTTCTGCTCTTAAAGTTTCCACTAATGCCATGTCAAGTGTAAGATGGAATTAGAGAGAGATATCAACTCAAAATTAAGGGAACAAAAACCTAGAATATATAATATGGCTCATATTTTTCCAATGCTTGATGACACAGCCCACAGGGGTCTGCAAACAAACTAATTTACGTATATGGAGCGAATAAAATATTAACAAAGTAGGTTCCTTAATTTTTGTCCTATAAATGAGGGGGACTCGTATTTTCTTGGGTAAATAACTCGACATGGAATGGTTGCATGTAGAATCTTGTAAATCGGTGGAAAATTGATACACTAGCCTTGTCGCAGCTACAATTGCTAAACAATTAAGCTGCTATCAAGCTAGCTCATGTTTGTGTCCTATTTGGCTTATCCAATTTGTGAACAAGTTGAACTACCATTAGATTTGGTTGGTTTGAGCCAGGCTAGATTAAATTCAAAATACAATTATAGAAATAAATTAAATATATTATTTATTTATTTTATTTTTTAATAAAAAAAGGTTATAAAGATCGAAATTCATTCAACTCTTAAGAATAATTACATCCACTAGGTAATGCCAAACTAAAAACTCGAGGCATTGAAAGCTTTCGGAGTAAGAATATGAGCACTGTGATTTTCAAATCAAGGTATATGTTTCACCTTGTCAAGATTTTTGAAGAAGGCTTTTGCAATATGAAATGATATGAAAGATGCACCAAGGATAAGCAAGATCTAACAAAAGCCTTGCGAATTATATTTGCATCATGCTCCAAATTATTAGCATTTGAGATACTAGTTTTTTCTAATGCTAATAATCCTTTTGTGAGAGCATATGCTTCTACTTTTTTTCTTTTTTCGGTACAAATATGCTTCTACTTCTTTAGATGGACATAATAACAAAAGAATGGACATGCTAAGATTTCATTTGACATTACTTTCATTTTTTCCATTTTTGAAAAAAATAAAAAAAAATTATTTCGATTTTTTAGTAATTTGTAAAAACTATAAATATGTTTCATGTAGTCAATTATTTTTTAAAATAAATTTATTGATGGTGATGGATATGAAAATAGTTGCAGCAAAGGTAATGGAGATGGTGATGTTGTTGGTAGTAGGAGATGATTATTTATTTAATCAAGACTTCTGTCAGCATGTAAAAGTGTGCTAGCTTTCCAACCAACAGTCTTTATTGAATTCTTCAATAATAAAATGAAAACCTTTTTCTGTTTAGAAAGGCATGAAAAAGAGGCTCTCCCAAAAAAAATTTCTCTTTGTCCATTTGTCTCACTCCAAGTAAAATAAATAAATACAATCTATATAAAAAAAAAAACAAGTAGATAATTTTTTCAAAACATATGTATGAAAGCCTTTGATGAATCTTACTCTCACCGAATCTTCTAAACAAGTTGTTCATGACCAGCTAGAGCTTGATTTGAAAATCGAAAAACTTCGCTTGAACATGGTTTAATTAAAAAGAAACCTAATCTTAAGCTAAATCTAGCTCACTCGATCTTGGCTTGTAGACAAAGCAGCTGCTTGTCCATTCAAAGAAGAACATTGCAATCGAGAAAGAGAGAGAAGAAACATTGCTAAATTGATGGTCTAAGACCTTCCATATATGATTTAGTGGGTCAAGAAAGAAATCATTAGCTAATGCACCCATTGTGCCCTAAGTTTTAGCACCATTATACTTACCTGCGGATAATGTATCGTAGGTCAGTGCTATCGTAGGTCAGACGTTATCATGAGAGGCCCAAATTTGTCTTCAATTCGACCCATCTAAAGCCATCCTGTGTGCACATCAAGACAAATAATGATCCATTTCTCATCATGTCTCCTTTTGACCAGAAATTATTTGAAAATTATAGCAAAGGATTGATCCGGACAATGCAGGGCTTCCAGTGCATGCATCCAAAATTTTTCCCTGCCATGGCTTTTCTTGGATATGCTTCATTTGATGGAGGACTTGGTTTATCCCTTTCTCCCGATGGGATGGCTTTTGCTAAGATGTTTCAGAAAAAGCCAAGTGCTAATTATTGAAAGAGATGTTAGAGTTTGTAAAATTTGTGGGAGAATAGTTCCACAAGACATTCAGGCTATGGTCAGTGATGAAATAGCTTTGCAGGCAAAAAACGTGTATCGTGAGACCAAAACAACAGATTAGGTAGTCTCATATATGGCTAACTATTCTGGGGAGATCCTGTGGCCAGAAAAGAGTATCTGATGCATCCCAAGACTTGTTATCTTTTGACTTTTTTGGATGTATTCGTACACGATATGTATGATACATCCGCTTCAGTAAAAAAAAATACCATCTAACAAAAAAATTCAAAAAAAAATAAAAATAATTTGAATAAACTAAAATTTGAAGAGAAAAAAATAATAATATATGAATAGAGGTGGCATGAATTATGAGGGCATCAACAAGCTACAATTTATCAATATAAGTTTTTTTTTCTGAAATACTTAAAAAAATATATTTTTTTAAGAAATAATTTTATGAATATTTTATAAAATTGATGAATAATTCAGTATTTCTAGAGCAATGATTATTCAAGATTAGAATTATTTGATCACAAAAAAGTAATTACAAAAGCAATTCAAGATTTTTTTTTTCAGTAATTTGGAACGTACTGCTAATTTGACTCAGCCTTGGTCATTGGGTTTTCCAGGGAAAAGTGAGACTTCACGTGGGGTGGCCGGTCCACTTGCTAACACTACTCCGAGATTTGGGGCTCCACGTTATCGAATTGCTTTCCTAGGAAACAAAAAAAATATTCTTCCATGATGTTCCTCTCTTTTTTTTCTTCTATATTTTATTCACTTCAGGATCAGATGGAGCCATGGAAGGAATGGTGTTGGTTTGTTCATTTATCCGTGGGCTTCTCTAATGATGAAACCGTGTTTGGATTTCTCTAATTTTTCTAGTTTGGAGGAGCGTGAATGATGGCGTTTGGAGTTTTGGGTTGGCTTGATTGCAGTCTAACAATTGGCAACTTGGATGGGCTAGATAGACCTATTTTGCAAGCTTACGTGATCTTCTATTAGGTCGAATCTCGATGGTTCGAGCCAAATTGCAACATCTTAGACCTAAATGGAGTGGTCGCATTAGTTATGGTGGAGATTGCAAATTGCTTCCAATTTTGTTCCATCTATATGCTATCTAGTACTGTTTCTTCCTAATATGAATGGAAGATGATGTATAATTGAGAAGGAAGAATGTCCATACATGGTATATTAAAATAATTGAGAAAACGTATGCTAGGATATTCACAAGTGTTGGGATTTGCTGCAGTCCAATAAGTATTTTTCCAATTGCTTATATCAAGGATCGGCACTAAACCTCTATCTATTTGTATTAATTATGGATGAACTTACAACAAGCTATATGCTATTTGTGAACGATATAGTATTGATTGATGGAAAGAACTACATTAACTATTTAATTGAAATTATAGAGGAAAATTTCAAAAGTCCAAAGTTTTGGGCTACGATGCATGTGAAACTTGATTTAATCATTGCAAGAGAAATACTTTTACGAGGGAAATTTTATAGAAGAAATTTATGGATGATAATTAACTTTTTTATTTTTTCCTAAACTTTACAAATTGTATGGTGGCCACTATAAAAGGAGCTAATAAGAGAGTAGAACATCAAGAATGAAACATTTTTTGTGAGAGATTTATGTCAACAATGTTCTAATCACTAATATAGGATTCTATATGGTAGTTGATTTATTATAGTATACATCCAAGGACATAGCTGCAAACTTTTTAGGTTATGATCATCTTATGTTAAAGAAGATGGTTCCATGCTTAGACAAGGTGACATGATATACAAGGACAAATGCTTGAACTTGGGATTTCAAATACTCTTTGTCAGCAAATCAGATGATTAAGTTACTACAAAAAATAAAAAAAAAAAAATATGAGAGGCTTCAGTAAGTGGATATGCCTCCATTGTAATATCATCTAAAAAAATATTATACAATTGATAGTAATATTTAAATTTGACCTCACCTTTACCCTAATCCTAATTTATGATCTCATTGAATACTGAAAGAGAAGTAGTTAGAAAGTCACATACTGGTTGAGCAATTATTTATTACATTAGTATTACTCTTAGTTGCAGAGTGAATGTGAAGTATAGTTGAAGGAGTGTACAGAAAGAAAGAAAAAAGGATATAAGGATTTGGGATAAGTAAATCCCCCCGCCCCCAACAAAATCACCCAAAATAAATAATAATAATAATAATAATAATAATAATAATAATAATAATAATAATAATAATAATTGGATAATTTTCTCTATAGGGTAGAGAAGAAAAGAAATAAATGGGGTCGAGAGAGCTTGAGCATTCCTCTTATAGGATAAGTAAATCCCCTTTCAAATTTATTTATCTTACATCTAAAGTTCAAGATTTGAAATATGAGACAAACATTTCCTCAATCCTCGTATTTCTTTTCTGAGTAATGCTACACTGCTTCTCTTTAATGTATATGACAGGTCAGCTTAGATGTCGGAAAATTATGTTGTTCTAATAAGATTTTTCGGTAAGTATCTTACATTATGCAAAGATACATTTGAAGCAATAAAAAAGAAAAGGAGAGGAATGGGAGGGATTAAGCAATCTTGTGGAATTCTACTTATTCTGATCTTTGGGTTAAATTAGATCACCCTTCAATCTTAAATGGCTAAAATAAATGTGATTATGTAGACCACTTTAGAAAAATTATTTTTATGAAATTAAATAATTTTCTAAATAATACACCTCCTTAAGCTGTTAAGCATCGAAGAAAAAGGGCACTTACTGCCACTACTACTAATAATACCATTCTCATTGTCGTCGTCGTATTTAAATTTGCAGTTGCACCAATTCATTCCTGATAAAACTATTAGCATATCGTGGCTAAGAGGATACATAATTTCTTGTGCAAGAAAAGGTTAAGTTCATAGCAATTATTGAATCCTGCATCATTGTTATGAGTCACTTATTAACACATCCTTAAAATACCTCCTTTAGCATTGGCAATAGTGGGCAAATATTTAGTCTTGCAGCATGAACATCTATAGCTACCTCTAGCTCCAACTGCCCGATCATTTGTCCTTACAAAATTTGCTCTAATATACTCCCATCACCTTTCCATGGTTGAGTCTGGGCTTGGTTGATCTTATGCTCGAATCCAAGAAAACTAGTATACATTAGACTTAAACGTTCCATAAAAGTTTGAATCTAGGCGAAGAATATATGTACACTTGACCAAGTGACTTAGATTATGATGAATGGGGAAAAAATATTATTATTCAAATCTCTTTAGGGTTAAAAAAGCACGTAAAAAATTTGTAGCATGAATACTTGTCTATAGCCACAACAAATGTGATGTCCCATGATGCAATAAGCTCACCAAGAAAAAATCTAACAGCTATTAAGTTGCCCACTTACTACCACGGAAGTGATCACTCCATAATGGAGATCCCAAATCATGTCATGAAGCACTAAAAGCTTATGCAACTGATGACTGTACTTAGGATTTAACTTTAGCCATCAATCTATTATATTTTCTTTTATTTCAGATTATTTATAGCATTTAGTAAGCTATATTGAATTAAGGGAACTATTCATGGCAAAGTTCATGCTACATTAACTTGAACAAGCATATATTATGAAGGGTATTTTAAGGAGTTGAAAAGTCCTTAGGGCTTTCCTTTTCCTCAGGAAAATTGAGTTGTGTTGTGAGGTTCTTTGGTGTTACTCAAAGTAAATATACTTTGATAATCCTTATTTAGATTTCTCCTTCCTCTTCTACTTCATTGTCCTCTCACTTGATATCCTTGATTCCATATAAATGTTTGCCAAATCTGAATATCTACATCTCCATTCATTCAGAGGCCTTAGGACTTTTCTGCTGTTAACTACATTATTCCTGAAAAGTACAAACTGCACGTATTCGCTTCCTATATTCCTGTGCCAACAAGTTTCACTACTACGAGTAAACTTGGGCACTGTACATAGGAAACTAGCAACCGACCAACCAAATGCTAATCATTTACAGCAAACATGGAAATCAATCGCTCAGATCTCTCAATGCCTGCCATCCATTCATTCAGTCATAAAATATGGCAAAATCACTAGGGCAAGCATTCTCTGTGCTGTGCATTAAAAATAGGCAGAATAACTTGATTTTGGTGAAGCTGCCGGCCTGAAATGATGATAAGATTTCAAAGGTATCTTGTCTATCATTCCTAAATGTGGCAGGCATGGGCCAGTATTGAGCTTGGCATTGTTAATTACACACTATTTGTAGCAGCCTAGTTTTTTTTTGGGCTTGTGGGCCGGCCCGAGGAGGCTAGCCCAAGCTCGTCATGCCCTGTGGCACGATGAAGCGGAGTTTCGGAGTCTTCTTCCTCCTCCGCTTCCGGCGGAAAACGGGGACTCCGAGTTCAACTAGAACTCGGAGACTTCCCCTTATTAATCCCCATCCTCCTCCTTAGATCTCCGCTATCGGAATCGTCAAGAGTAGCTGCTGATTTCAAGCCCTCTCTCTTCTCCCCTCTTCTCTCTCTCTCTCTCTTTTCCCCCTACTTCTCTCTCTACTTACTCTCTATTCTCTCCACTTCCTCTTTCTCCATGGGTGCCTAGGGTCGCATACTGAACCGATCACTCGGCCTTGTCAAGATCCATAGAACCCATTGATGATGAACTATCCTGGCCCTGATCGAGTTTATACCTATAATTTGTTGACCAAATCACTCAGGCCTGACTCATCCGAAATCGTCGAATGCTCGTCCCTATTTCTTGTTACTTTAATTCGATTAAAATTATCAAATAAAAAGTAATTATATTTTTATTATTTTTATAGGATTAACTGAATTGCCTAGTAAAGTTTGACGATTTAAGACAAAAGAGGTAAGTAGATCTTACAGTTCTTATTATTTTTAAATAATTATATTTTTCGTGCATAAAATTTACTTGTGGAAATATCATGCTATTCTTAAAATTATGGATTAGTATATGTATTATGAAAATCATGTTCTATTATAAAAAATAGTTTTATGAATATGTTGATAAAAATAGCTTTGTTATAAAATATCAATCTGATCATGTCATTTAATGATTTTCACCTATTTATATGTATATTTTAAGAAAAAGATATAAGTTTTCAAAACTCTTAGATTGCTATGACCGCATTTAGATATAGGGGTCAATCGACACCCTGGAGCTAGCATCCAATGAAAACAGCCCTCTGCAAATGGGTTAAAGTTGGTAACGAATATGAATTATGAAATTTCGTCGATTACAAAACCGGCCTATCACGAGTTATAGTAACCATAGCACGAATAACTATAAGCAATCTTCTGATCCATGATAGGATTACATGACATGAAGAACGATTTACGAATTTGATTTCAAACTTGGCACTATATTTATAAAAGATGGATGATTTGTTCATGCATGATTTGCCTTATGATTTATTTTTAATTTCCTTTCAGTAAGTGGTTTAGGGCAGTCCAGTTCCGTTCAAGCGCTCCTTCAAGCGAGAAGCTAGCTCTAAAGTCAACAGGTGCAGGCTGACTGGGAGAGGCAGACGACTGGGCGAACTGTTCTATCACAGGAACATGTAGAATGCTCAGGTCCCCACGGGAGTACGTCTGCAACGGAGTTGATGGTCTGGCGGCATCGACAGAGGGATCTATGGCATCTGAGACGGCTGATGGCAAGGTAGGCGGGGCAGCCTCTGATGCTGATGAGTCGTTCTTTTACCATCAATCATGCGAAAGTTTGCCAACTTCTTGGTCAATTGTTTTTGCTCACCATCCAAGTCCCATATAGCTGAGAATTTTCGAGCAATTGAAAGCCGCTTTCGATGACGGGGCCGAAAAATGGATATTACGCAAGTACAGACTCATGGCATATTTTTTTTGTCTTTGATTAATGAAGTATAGACTCGACTTTGGGCTTCATACGATTTTCTTCATACGATGTATTATGAAACGCTTATTTTGGAATATTTGTTATTTTCTTCATACGATGTATTGACATGAAAAACTTATGTTTTATCCAGTAAGGTAGTGAAAAGTTTACTTACTGAGCTGTGTCGCTCATATACTTCTATTTTTATTTTTCTCTCTTCAAGCAAATAGGATTAGTAGGGATGAAGGTTGATCCAGTTTGCGCTAGTAAGCTTGGCGATATTTTTTAGAAGAATTTTATTATTGACTATAAATTTGTAGCTAATGATCTTTTGAATATTGAGGGCGATGGGTTTGGTATTGATGTTAGATTTAGACGCTCTGAACCAATTATAGTTTTATATAATAAATAATAAAATTAGATATTTAATTATTATATTTTGTTGTGATAGAATTCGAAAGCTAAAAATAACATTCGCTTCATGTTTTTTTGGGTTGTACCCCTTGGTAACACGGTCATATCATGTTCCGGATTTGGGGCATAATACTATTAGAATTCTTATCTAGTATCAATCCCAGGATCAACATCCCACAGCAAAATTTTTACCTCAGAAGAGAATTAAACATTACCCTTATTGCACACTCACCTAGTCTCACCAGCATTGAACACAACTTATTCATCAAGAAATAAACTACCAACTACTATGCCGCAGAGTAACAGAACCTTTGGACATCAAAAGGAATGAATTGAGATTTAAGAATTTAGAATCACAACAGAGGAATGCTGCAGAGTACACTTTAATCAGCAATTGCAGACACATGCAAATGAGCAAAGAGTAAGTTGATATGGATGTTGGATTCCAATACTGGTGGTAATCTCAGCATGCTAATCACTATGTATAAATTATCAAACTCAAAATCATCTCATAAAGAAGGTGACGAGTGATAGATATGAAGCTAAAAGAACTGCGGCGCATCGACCTGTAACCGAGAGGAGCAAGAGGACGAGGTAGCTTCCGACTTCTGCGACTCCCAACCATCTATCACTGCTTTCGAAAACTCTTAACTCTGCCGGTGGGCAATGTAATCGGCCAGATGAAGCAAAGGCGCCACCTTTACGGGATCAAACTGTGAAAGCGATTCTTTTGCATCCTTGAGAAGCTCCCGGGCGTAATCCCTCGACTCCTTCAGCCCCATGAGCTTTGGATATGTGGTCTTATCGCTGACCAGATCCTTCCCGGCCGTCTTCCCCAGCTCCTCCGACGACTGGGTCCCGTCGAGGATGTCGTCCACCACTTGGAACAGCAAACCGATACGCCTAGAAAATCGCCGGAGCAGCTCGATCTGGTCGTCGGAGCCCCCGCCGACAATCGCTCCCATGACCGCCGAGGCCTCCAGAAGGAAGGCGGTCTTGTGGAGGTGGATGAATTCGAGCCGGTCGAGGCCAACCGGGACTGCCAGCCCTGTGGACACGAGGTCGACCACCTGGCCAGCGACCAACCCCTCGGGCCCGATGGAGCGGGAGAGCTCGCTGACGGCGCGGATGATGCGGGCGGGGGCGACGGGGTCGTCGGCCGGCTAGGAGGCGGGATCGGCGAGGTGGCCGAAGGCGAGGGCGAGGAGGGCGTCGCCGGCGAGGACGGCGATGGGCTCGCCAAAGACGCGGTGGTTGGAGGGCTTGCCCCGGCGAAGGTCGTCGTTGTCCATGCAGGGGAGGTCGTCGTGCATGAGGGACATGGTTTGGACCATCTCGACGGCGACGGCAGAGGGCATGGCGTGGCTCTCGCGGCCGCCGACGAGCTCGCAGGCTGCGAGGCAGAGGATGGGGCGGACGCGCTTGCCGCCGACGAGGAGGGAGTAGCGCATCGCCTCGTGGATGCGCTCAGGGTGAGCGAGGGGGACGGCGGCGTCCATGGCCCGGTGCACGGCGTCCGCCTTCCGGAGCATGTACTCCTTGAAGTCGAACTCCACCGCCACGGCGGCGGCGGCGGCGGAGGCGTCGTTCTTCATTGCCGCCCGGGGCGGGCAGGCGAGGTGGCCCCGGGGGGTGGCGGAGGCGGAGGAGAGCGGGGGCGGGAAGGAACGAGAAGGGAAGGAGGAGGAGCGGGTGGAGGGATGGGCCGAAAAGCTCACCACCGAGCCGCAGAGGAGAGGAGCAATGGAAGCCATTTTGCTGCTCTGCTGCGTTCTTCTCCTCTGTTTTTTTTTCTTATTCTTTTCCTATTCGTAATAGGGGAAGAGTAACAGAGAAATGGGATTACATTAATACGGGGCGGAATAACAGAGGAATGGGAATTATAAAGGAATGAATTGAAAGGTTGATTGGGAAGGAGTAACGTCGGAAATTTTGGGTATTAATTATGGGATAAAAAATGGGGTCTATGGATGCAGTAACTTAAATAAAAAATCATCTAAAATATCATTAAGATTTTAAAAATAAAAGTTTTTAAATATGATACATTTACTTAAATATGTTACAATTACTTCAATATGTTGAACATATTTATATATGTTAAATTTATCTAAATATGTTAGAAGTTCTCTTTGTTAACCAAACTTTTTTTATATCAGTTGTCTAAATCTATTATACCTAATTCTATTATATTATAAATTGGAGAAGTTGATCAATCTCATTTCCATCAACAATTAAAAAAAAAAATATTTGCAAACTCCAAAATCGAATAACAATTTGATATGTTTGTACAAAAAAAATAATTTAATATGATCCAAATTTTTTAAATATGAAATCACTGCAACAAATAAAGTTGCAAGGTTACTAAAAAGTTAAAACTCCAGCAATCTCGAAAGACGCTAATAACAAACAACAATAAAAAAAAATCCTATAATAACAAGAGAAAATGGCTACAAAGAAAATAACTATTAAAAATTGCATAAAATTATCCTGGTCTCTTCACTTTCTTCAAATTTTAAGTTAATCCTTATGTTTTCTTTTATTATCATGGAAACTTTGACAAAATGAATTTGGTCTACTAATAGCCAAATGCTGCAAAATAAGAAATATTTTATTGCTATATAATCTTAAAAATCAAGATCGCTTTCTATTCTAAAATACATACAACTTCATACGAACATATATAATTTAATAATGATGCAAACATTATTTCTTATTAAAATTTTTACTTTTTATTAGGTAGGAAAGATTAGGAAAAACTCCAAGAAAATAAGAGAAAAATCAACCCACCTCTGGAGACCATATAATCCATGATTATATGCCATAATTTTGCCACATCATCTCAAGATTATTTGTTTTTAAAAATGACTTTCTGACCAATTATTTTGTTTGACCTGGACTCTGCCTACAGGCTTTCTATAAAAATAAATGTTAACGAAGAAACTTATTATTAAGGCCATGTTTGTATAAGTTCCTTAAAGGTTCATTTGGTTATGGTATGTTAAATTATGGGTAATTTGACAATTCTTAGAAATTATTAATCTAGAAAATTAATTACAATTAAAAATCAAATATACCATATTTGGTTGATAGAAAATTATTCTCACAAAAAGTACTAGAAAAAGATTAGTATCTTTGGTTGGAGATAATCTTATATAGAAAGATTATCAAATTTCTAATAATTTTCTTGAATAAATAATTTAAATAATGATATTATTTTTGTTTAGTGCATTTATTGGCCATTTATAACCCACTTACATGTAGACTGTCAATATGGACCATTTTGAATATTGAAATATATTACATGGTTTAGTAAATATTTTTAATAAATTATTCATATACCAAAATATATTTTGATTATAAATCAATATATTTTTGATATATTAATAAATCCCATGTCAAATTTATTAAAAATAATAAATATTTATTATTAATTAATTATGAAGAATTACTATTCATTACTAAATATATTAATATGTGAATTATATTATTATTTATAAATAATAATCTTAATAATTTAATATATTAATTAGAATAAATGAATTTAATATATTAATTAGAATAAATGAATTTATTATATTACTTAGAGTAAATAATTAATATCATAATAATGAAAAATTAATATATAATTAATACATTTATTGATATATTATAATTAATATATATATATATGAATTATAAATACAAATAATTAATAGAAATAAATAAGTATAATATTTAATTATATATGATAAATATAAATTACATTAATATAAATAATATATTAAATACTAAATACATATTAATATTTAGTATAATCAATATACAATAAAGAATTAATATAATATATGAATATATTTACATTATCTTAAGATAATATTAATATAATATAACTAATATAATATTAATATAATTAATATACTATTAATATAATATATTAATATAATAATATAATATTAATATAATATAAATAGGGGTATTTATATGAAGCAATGATAATTTCAGAATATCTCCACTTGGTAATCTTGCGTGAGAAAAAAGTATTCTTTGGTGGTATTTATTTTACTTTCTCTCTCAATAAATTAGGCATGAATTTCATCATTTATTTTACCATCTCTCTCATTCTATTTTCATATGAAATATAGTAATCTAATATGGGATTTATTTTTTCATGCCAAATTATCTCTAACCAAACGAACCAAATAGCTTTTTTTTTAGCATGAAAATTCCTCAACAACTAATTTTTCCCAAACATTCTTAAAATTGATGTGGGCTCATCCAAACCAATTATTTTGTTTGACCATGACTCTCCCTATAGGGTTCTTTTAGAAGAAAGAAATATTTGTGAAAAGTCTAATATTAAATTTGTGCTCTACGAGAGAATGATCATACCAGCACTAATGCACCGGATCCCATCAGAAGGCTACTTTCTACTCATTCGTTAATAGCTGGCTTTCCCTTATTTGTGAAACAATTCCATGTTCTCCATATTGTTAACCACTAGATTGTATAGTAGTTCAAACATTATTGTAGTCCATATTGTAAAACAATTCCGTGTTCTCCATATTGTTAACCACTTCCACTCAAAAAAAACTAAATCAATCTGTTAAGATTGAGGCCTACTATTTAGTAAGAAATGGAATGAAATTGCTAAGAAAATTTATGTGAAAATAGCTAAGTCCGATTATTTTTGCAGGTATAGATGTTGGGATTATATTTAAAATATTTTAGTATATGATGATTATCTGCATGGACTCTAGCTACCGATATATTTTTTTCCAAAAATCAATTACAAAGAACCTGCTATTTAATTCACCTTCTCCGCATCCTTAACTAATGGATTTTATTTAAATTCAATGTAACTTGGTCTCTTCAAAAAGAAAAGTAAAGGGTTCAAGATAAGTTTGATATGAACCGTCGGATGTAAGCCAATCTTCCTTGGAGTGATTTAAGCTCTTTTAGGTTTTTTGGAGGCGGCATCTCCTGAGTTAAATTCCTTAATAGTCACTTTTATTATATAATCATTACTTGAACTCTTCCTAGCCCATGATTAATGGATGAAAAATGGAAAAGGAAATCCATAACAACTAGCTCTTCTTAAAATCCTAAGCCCTTTAAGAATCACTTATGGCAGATCTATTAAGGATCTTAACAATCTATAGATGTTGGAGCCAAAATGATCAATAATTATTAAATACATTCCACTCATAATTTATTTTTTATTTTATTTTTGAAGAATTTATTTGTTCTTCTAATATATAAATTTATATTTAAATTTTTATCAGGGTATCATTCTCATACTATACCTATTAAACAGAAAGGAGAGAGAAAGTTAGACCCTTCTTCAAAAATTTCAGAAAAAATGGAAAGAAACTTGTAGAAAATCAGAAAAAAAAAAAAAAAAAAAAAAGAAGAGTCCTCTTACAAAAAAAAATTAAAAGAAAGGTGTCCAAGAAGCTGCAATTTTATTTGGACTCTTCAAATATCCATTAGCAAGGAGTTAGAATTTTTTCTTTAATTATTTCTGTTATTTTTTTATACAATTATTTTAATTAAGTATTAACTTCTACCGGGGATAAGAAGGGTGACGGGAAGGGGGCTAATATTCTGAGAGAGATAACAATGACTTTATGGCTATTTAGGTTTCTGTGAGAGACGATGGGTATGAATGAGCATGTGATGGTGTTACTCTTGGTATGATATAAATTTATTAAATGTATAGATTTATTTTGTGCTAAAATAGTTTTATTTTGCATTAAAATAGAATTATTTGGATGCCGAATAATATACATGTATATTATTCTCTTTAAGATTTTTTATTAATTGAATTTATAAATTTATTTATTTATTTAGATGATATATTGCTAACACATCTTATACGAAGAAGTAGCTTGCAGGGGTAATTGCTCTAATTCTGTCTTCAGATTTCTTAAACAATATGTCTATGGATCTGAGCAAGTCGGGGAGATCAATTTTTCGAGTGAAATTCGATGGAAACTTATGGTTCATATCATTCTGAGATGCCACATTGCTCGCCTCGGTGCCATCCTGGACTCCCACAGAATAGCTCCCCTCCGCAACCTATGGTGAAGCCGAAGTCATATGCCCCCACCTCAAACCGGAGTCAGCTGCTGCTCATGGTTTGGATAAAATTATTTGACAGAACAATTTAATAGCACAGGCATTACAAAATTCGAAATTAGGTGTGAATATAAAATGAAGATCCAAAGCCTAATAGAATGATACATGCTGCCATTCAAAATCCGATCTGACAGGCAGATGAGCTGACAGGCGAGCTATTCTGCTCAATTAAGTTGGAGAAGCATGGCACGACGTTTGAACTGATCTTCTACTACAAAAAAGATCAAGAAATCGTCGGAACGTGTTCGACTAGGAACCCTGCACAGTTAGGATCGGATGATTCGCAAACAAGTAGTTGAGCATTTTTCTGATGTATCATAATCGTACACTTTTCTTACCTGCCGATTAGGTCAGCAACCAATCACGCTGATTGTTCAAAGATTTAATAGGCCATTGATTTCGCTGGACATACGTCGTCATCTGATTAGCGAACTAAGTTATTGGGCGAGATTTTAGAAACGGTGAACCCGAGCCACATCAATACACATCAAGATTGCGTCCAATAGTATATCCACTCTAATTAAAACTCCCTCTTATGTACTCCATATGCTAATTGTAACTTGAAAAAAAAAAGAGCTAGTCACTGATACATGGTCCCAGACCTGAAATATTGGTTACGTAGGAATATTTTGATAAAAAAAAAGGAGAGGGAAACGGGACCAAAGCCTCTACCTTTCTTCGGGATTAGTCGATAGATGTTGCGGCAAATGAAAAAATATACTAGAAGATGCCATCAGTCCGCACATATTTGCATCTGCAGGTTAATATTAACATCATATATAATAGTTGAGCCACAGAAAAACATGAGATATGATACTAATCAGATTTAAAATGCATATTCCAACATCCAGGAATCCCCCAAAATTTCTATTTTTCTCCTCTCTTTTAACCCAAACAACCCCAAACTTCAAGCTAAAGAACTACCACACTAACAGGTCTCCAACTGCAACAAATTCGAGTTCCAAACACAACAGATTTATTGCTCCTGCTTGCAGAAGGCAAAACATGTCTACATTTTTAAATCAAACCTTCAAACAGGAAATTCCCCCTTCTATTTTAGAATTTCCTTTCCAGTATACGGGATCATTATGTTGAAGAACATTAATCTATCATGCATTAGACCTCATCATTTTCTCTGTTCCACCAACCAGCCATTTAGGTTTCATTGCATCCCCTCTTGCCTGGAGTTGCTCATTCAGGCAGGGCTCCAGGAAAGAATTGACAGAAGCTGGTTATGACTATCTTCTTCTTCCATGTAGTCTTCTTAAGAGTTGTATTTTGATGGAAAAAGCCATTGATTATCATGACAGTTCATCTCCAGAAAGTTTTCATGTTCTCATACAGCAACAGACTACATTCTTCAGATCCTCATCTGCAGAACAAAAACCACATCTTATTGCATCATAGGAAATCCAAGTATGCAATCAAATTCCAGCAGAATCAGTATTGCAACTTGCAAGGAAAAGGAACTTTACTGGGTGATTTGGGGAAGCCTCCAAATCATGTAAAGAATGAAAAATAGTTCTTTCCTATATCTTAGATCAGTTGTCCAAATGAAAAAGGGCAATAAATTCCATCACCTCAGATCATCTTTCTTGTCTCTCCATAAAGTATCTCGAGTCTTGAAAGTGAAGCGGTTCGTTGCCCCAACATGTCCAACCAGCCACCAATTCTCTAGCAAAAAGCTCAATACATTTCACAGGTTTGGTGCCTGGTATATGATCCCATAGTAGTTCTTAAGATGGTTAAGGTTTGACACAAGAAAGCAATGGGGCACACTAGATTATGTGAAGAACATAGTAACATGATATATGCTGTCTCAGATACTTCGTATGAAAAACAAAATCCACCAGCTAAATAAAGGATAGACAAATTAACATTTTTGAAGTAGATATGCTAAATAACAAGGTGAAGAGTTTTTGCAAGAGAATCAGGGGGAATTTCTATACAACTGCTATAGATGAGCAAACAGCTACTAATGGGCATTCCAAAAGCATGATTAGCTGTTGGAGAATAATATTGAATCTTTCTTTTGATAATACACTCCCTTTATGATAATAAATGTGAATTCTAACAGCATGATTAACTGGTGGGAATTGATTATGTACTTCCCTCTGTGTTGGTTCCTGCACTGCCTAAACGTGAGGAATTAATGAGCTAAATTAATAAATATTGTCAGTAAGCATGATAGAAAAACCACCTTCACATGCAGTGTATGTGGAATTCATAGACATGCTCAGGTTGCTCAAACATAGCAAGGGATTTCGTGTAGTAAATGGTGTCTTTAAGTGGTTCAAAATTAAACACATCTTCCAGCAGATTTAGAAGACCATATAGTTATACGTAACATTCGGAAATTTTGGCCAGTTACAGGCATGGATACTTCCTAAAGGGGGCTTCCTTGAGTGAACACCTGGAATGCTGATAATAACATGAGCATCTTCCAAATTAACTGCTGGTGTGCACGCTGAATTAATATTCTGCAATACATCACAAAATTTAAACAAAATGTCTCTTTACATCCATGAAATGGAACATAGAAGTAGTAACCGCCATGAATACTCATAAGTGTACAGAAAAAACACCTCCATATTAACGTAGCCGAGTAGAAGGTATTCATATGGTCTATGATGAAATAAGTCCAATTCACCAATCAAGGACCCATCTGGTTTCACCTAAATCATGTTTCAGCATTAAATCAACTTCTCAGCCACCAGAGCAGAAATATAAATGTTGTAATCTGACAGAATAAACTGCTAATTCATATCCAGAAAGCAGAAAATATCTCAATGTGTACCACTTGTAGTATAGATCAAAAAAATAACCAGCATGATAGGGGATACACCAGTACGATAAATTTACCTTCAGCCAGTAACAGAGTGTGACATTGCTTACTCCCCAAGCAGGAAACAGATCTTTCTCAACAAACATACGCAGCTTCTCTCGGTTAGTCATCCATAAAGCCACAAGGGCACCTTCAGCATGAGCAAGTTCTTTAACAGGAAGGTACAGAAAGTATCGGTTGGGTAATGTAGGAAACCTACAACAAAAAGATCTATCACAGTCTCATCTCAATACCATAGCCTGGATGTGAGATACTGTACCAATATGACCAAAAATTATGGCAGGAAAATATTCTTTGTAGTTAAGTAGAACAAATAATTGATGGTCCTATCAAGCTTCGCAGAACAATAGTCCCAAGGTTGGCCAAGTTTACATTCCACTTCAACTCTTCCAAATAAGAATCCCCAAGATAAAGCAATCAATATCTATGTATGGTAACCGTACAAAAAGATTTAAACTCAAAAATAATACTTAATAAGTGTATCGAAAGAGGTGCAACATAATTTAAAAAGTATATATATGCACATAATATTGAAAATTCAGGGTTAGACACATTAGGACATATAGCATACACTAAAGTACATTTTAATAATTATTCAAATTCCTGTTCCATCAATAAGTTATTATAAAGAAAGATATTTTGACCAACAAATAACAGGTTCCAAATACCATAAGCTGCTTGAGATTCTCTTCCTAGGAGATAGTGAACCAGGGGTTCATATCTCCATCCTGCTCTGTAGTTATCTGTGATGAAGCAGGATAATCTTAAAGAAGAAAAGAAAAAATGTATATTTAATCGTAGAAAACCTTGAATTAGATAACATGTCTTCATTGAGAACAAGAACATGTGATCAAATGATATAATCACATAAACAAGCTAGCGAACTAGAAAGATCGAAGCTTATCCATGTTAATCTGAAGATTCTGTTTTACATTTAGAAACACTTTATACTGGCTTTTATAAAATTAATGTTCTTCTTTTTTTCTTATTTATACTTTTTTTTTGCTTCTGATATATGAAACAATCAAAAAATGTTCTTTAGGATTTCAAACAAGTTAAAATTTGCATGATGCAGCACGCAGGCTACTTTTGGCACAAGTATGCAAGTACATGATGGTATTTGATTCATCTAGCAAGCACCAAAGAAATCTCGCATCTATTTTCGAAAATTAATCATAAAATTTATGAGCTTTTCGGTTCCTTAGAGATGTGTTCATACATAAAGATACATGCCTCAAGCATTAATAATCCTTTGGCAACGTAAAAGAAAACCAGAAAACAGTTCGACCAAATACATGTCATAATCTGCATGCAGAACATAAATACAAAACCATCAAGAAGGAAATGAGGGAAAATACACTGCTTTCTGGCGAACACTTCCGTTTTCCCATGGCGGATCAATGACAATGAGGTTAAAGCCCTGATCAGACTTAGCTGCATAAAAGATACGTATCCAGCATGTTATAAGGAAGTGGGGAAAAACAAGTTTGCTTTTGGTAGTGAGGAATCAAAAATATTAGAAAGCTGCAAAAGCGAATTCATTTTTAGTAGAAATACATTTGATTTACAAGCAAGACTCTGATTCATGAAAATTACCCGGGATGAGGTTGCGAATTTGTCTCAAGTCGGACTGCATGCCATTATACCATCAAAATTAACATGGATACACAGAAAAATGTATAAATGAAAATGAAAATTAAGACAATACAGACTTGACAATAAAAAAACACAACTCACATCCCAACTATTTGGGGTTTATTTTGTGGATCCCGCTAAGGTAAGAATAAAACTAGAAAAGAACTTAAAACTTCACTTTAATCAATAATCAAAAAATGAATGACAACGCCAACTTCATACCATGTAGAAGCAGCTTCTTCCAGGTAATATGTACTGGCTGTTGTTGAATTCAGCCTCCACCTCATCATTTGTTTCATTGCTAATTAAGTTATTAAAGAATGGAACCACTGTCCTCCCAACATGGTTGCCAAGCCATGAATCTGATAATTTACAAGGATAAAAAGTGTTATGGAATACTATAATATTTGGTAAAATGTCAATGTAACATGCACTCAAGGTCAGGAGTTTGAAAAGAAAACATCACTATATATGGAAAACAGAACATATCCAAGAATCATATGATAAGATTTACAAGGATATGCATTCACAAATTATAGTTATTTTCAGGGGCTCATACTCTAGATTCAAGTTGCCCTAAAGGTGGAATTGAAGCCAGTGCTATATCTGCTCAACAAAAGGCTTATTCCAACTAATTGGGTGCTGAAGTGTTACTCCAGCTTTGCTATTCCACTTATAATTGGGAAGTCAAGAATGAAAGAACAAATAAATTGATCAATCACATTCAATTTATTAGGTGCCTATTGCACATGTATTATATGAAATGAAGAAGTTCACACCTATATGAATAGGTAAGCTAAGACAGGATTAGCAGATTATATAGTTTCTCGTCCCTAGAAAGTGAAGCACATTTTGCAAAGAACAAAAATGGGAACAAAGACAATATCGAGATGGTCAGAGCAATCTTTTTTGATGATATCAGTTGGTTACTCATCTGAAGGAATATATGCAGTATGAAGACAATAAGGTTCCACTTTTTTACATTTATCAAAAAGCAAAAAAAAAGTGGACCAGCTGAATGTATATGATATATGCATATGAAATGTAATTGTGAGCATGTTAGCATGCCTAAACTCTGCAATGGAGCTTCCGGCAAAATTCAGCTTACAAGTTGGATGTTGTGGCTGCTATAGCAGTTTCGGCCAAAACGGCTATGCTTATTCTAGTGGCGCTATATAGCACTTGGATATGAAGCAGCTGATACGGTGGAAAAAACTGCTATACCAGGGAGCAAGCAATTTATTCCATAGAGGGCTGGATTAATGCCCAATTGGATCGGTCCAAGGAGTTTAAAGCATGGGCTGCTCTAGTTATTTCAGGCACTAGCCAAATGAAGAATGTGAGAGAGAAGGAGAAACAGAAGTGAGGAAGATGGCGGCCCGGCGGCCCTCTTCAACCCCTTCCCCCTTTGGTGCTCCCTTGCCAATGCATTGTAGCTGGCAGACCACCATGGACACCAAAGCAGGCTTGACCTAAAAATGCTGGATCTGTTTCATCTTCACACAGAAGGAAATCAAAGAATCAGAGCAAAACATTGATGAGATTGAGTCAGCGGAATTAGGCAAGGAGGAGGAGAACAAGGAGGCATATGATGAGATGGATGACTTGGACACCTCTAGTTCTAAAGCTCAAGGAGTAGACCACTCAGTACTAGCAGATGATGACTGATCATTAGGATAGTCAAATTTGACATTTAACTTTTTTGTCTAGATCTTAGAGAAGTCTATTATCTATTGATGATAATGTTTTGCTTGGTGAATTTGTAATATGATTGTGGAGATTTTCTTCTATAGTTGATATTATGTGATTGCAGATATTTTTATCTTATGAATGATGTTACTATGTTTAGTGGATGATGATATCTGTCATTAGATTATGGACCTTAAGTTATATGGATGTTAACATAATATTATGGTGTTAAGTGTACGATGTCTTATAGCTTTGACCTTGGTTTTTTTTTTTGAATTATTTTTCGCATGAAGTTGATGTAAAATATTGTCTTTGATACTAAGCAAGAATAGTATTCATATGTTTTAGCAGTCCATTTACATATCACTTGCTATCCACTATGAAACCCCTTGACTACTATGTGCCCGCTATCCACTTTTTGATACATTGATTAGGACTTGAATTGATGCAAGACTATCCAGAGGCGTAAAATGTAACTAGCTAAAGCATGTTACTTCAGCATAAGTGGTCTGCTTCGACATTGAATTAAGCGGTTGTTCTTTGCTTTCGAAGGATCCATGAAATGAGATGATGGACAAGAAGGTTGTAATGTCTGCTCTTAGATCCTAAAGTCAACATTGGATCAAGCGGTTGTTCTTTGCTTTCAAAGTGTCCATAAATGAGATGATAGGCAAGAAAGATGTAATGTCAGCTCTTAGATCCTAGAGCCGCTAGATCACCATTTGAATTAGCATCAATAAGATTAACAATGGAAAATTTTATCAAGTGTCAGCAAAAAGAGGGTGGCATGGGAACAACATTAAAATCACCCCCTCTCATTGATGGAGTTGTAACATCAAAAACACCTCAACACATTATGGGAACTACCTCTTCATCCTACACCTAGCTCCTCTCATATCAAATCTCTATATATGAATCATTAAGGTCCCATAGCATTATCAAGTCTGAAAAATCACTTTTTTAGTACATCAAGACAAGAACAATAGAGAGTTCCACTCTCCACTAGTTTTCAAATACATTGTGGTGCATGGAAACCTTTTATTCAACTACCCACTAGCAATCAAATCTTCCAATTTTCGTCTTTCAACTTAGTTTCAAACTGTGTTTTATACATATTCCATGTCTATCCCTTCAGCGCATGAACTGTCAAGATTGTTTTCTTGATTAGTTATCTCACTGTCTTTTCCTTCATATAACAAACTCATGATAGTCCACAAAAGGACAAAGCTTTGGCAAACAAATGTTTAGAATTTCTGCTGGGAGAAGAAAGATCTTTGTAATGACCATGACTCATGGTCATCTTGTAGGTTCAGAGGAAAAAAAAGTCATCTTTAGCATTTTTAACATACTTTTATTTAATAAACTATATTATGCTTGGGCATTTGAAGTGTCAATTTAGTTGTTTTGGTTAAAAGAATTTTTAACATGTTTCAGCTTTTTCTGACTAAAATATATTATTTAATGAGTGTGAGTTGGCAAGGAGTAGGAGGCCCACATGAATGCTTTTAAGTTTTAATTTTTGCATTTTCACACTTTCTGCATCACAGTTGAGACTTTCTCTTTGGAAGGAAACTCCAAGATAATGGAATCCTACCTCTCAAGTTCCCATATCAGGAAGGAAATATCCTTGGAGCATCCAAATACCGGCAAGAGTGGACTTGAGCACCGATCATACCTGGGAGAGGGGTGAGAAAGTCTTTTAAACACATTGATGGATGCACCAAGATTTTAATTCTTTTAAATACATCTATGGATGCACCATGATAGACAGTGAGTCACAGGTCATGATCACAAGAACCCATTTGAACTTCTATATTTTCAAACAAATACATTACGATTGATCATTTTAGTTGTTATTTATTCATTCTTTAACATTCATCCATAACAATTATGATGATTATTTTCTTTTGATACTTTGCGACTGCAGGACCGTAACTGCTTTATAGCAGTTTTAGACACTAATTTTCTGGTTTGTCATGATTGTCTCCGATACAGTTAGCTGAGCAGATACTCTTAGAACATTGGATCTATCTAAACTTAGACTGTTGAAAAAGTAACCTTATTTACTAGTTCCTTTCAAATATCTAAGGACCCTGAGTAACACAGTCCATTTGAACCAATCTTGTTGACTAACATATCCATCAAGTCTTCCTACAGGATCAGAAATGTAAGACCTAGTATACTTTCCTAAATATCTCAAGCAAAAGCAATGTAAGAGTAGTTCAGTTGAGATGCACCTCCTTTATTGTTCTTTACAAGTTTTACAGCAGGATCATGTGTGTCCAACCAATTCACACTTGAATTGATCAGGCTGTTCAAGAACCTTTTCTATGCAATGAAACTGGGTTCTGTCAAGTCCTAAAGGAGGTTCACAAATTTCAACTCCTAAGTCCTCCATAACACAGTTACTAGGAAGAAACTACATAACTTCACTTAATATGTTGGTGTTGGTTCCAAGGATCAATATATCATCTACATGAAGAAAGATTGCATCATTGTCATTTTGTAATTTACAATAGAGACATTTCTCATTTCAAATACCATAAACCCATTGGAAAGTACGATTTGGCCGACCTTTCTTTAGGTTTAAGGCCATTAAAAGATTTTATCATAATCATTAACTAGTCTAATGCTTCGTTGCTCTAATGCTTCAAATAAAAAATATGTTCTGACACTACCATCGTAACATCTGAAATAATTCGATCCCCAAATTTTAGACTGCAACAAGCTATAATTTTGCTTCATCTAAAACTTCTTTTATAAACCTCATGCTTCACAAACAATCAGAAAAACATAGCCAAATGCTTCAATGAGAAAAGAAGTCCAAGCCTTTCCACTCAAACATTAATCACCCGGACAAGATTATGCAATTCTCTTAACATTTCAATCGAAAACCCTGACCTTCTCCTTCATTTGACTTGGGAAAACAAAGAGCAATCTCATAGAGTGGCGCTTGCCAATGGCTTCCAAGCTCAATAAAATTCTTTTCTTCGGTTTCACCATCATGTGTAAATTCCTCGCACTTGACTAATTTCGGAAGAAACGCTTGAAGCCCGGCAGCTTCAAGAAAAGCTCTGTGTGCTTTGAGTAACAAAGATCTCGCTTCCTGCTAGGAATCAGAACTAAAATGAAAACTTTTCAAAAGAAATGGGAAAAAAAATATAGAGAGAAAGAGGGAAAGGCGGAGGAGGAGAGACGCTTCCTGGTAAAAATCAAAATTAAAAATGAAAACTTCACCAAAAAAATGCGACGAGAAACACAGACACACACATAACACAGAGAGAGAGGAGGCGGATTACTTGATGGCGCTTCTCCGCGGACTTTTCTCTCTCGTTTAGATCGCGAGGCCTCTTCTTTCGCTTCCTCTTCTTCTTCGAAATCGAGGGGGCATTATCTTCTTCTTCCACTCTTTCTCGATCCGTAGATTGGAAGGAACGGGAGTAGTAGGCGGAGGGAGAAACCCCAAAGCGGGAGTAGGAATCGTTGAGGAGGCGAACGGGATCTACGAAGACCACCTTCGATCCATCCAGGCGGTAGATACCAGAATCCAAGAAGGATTTGAACTCCTCAGAGATACTTTCCTCCATTTCCTTTTTCCCTCCTTTGGAAGCTAAAAGTTTCGGGGGACGCCCAAAGGAGGGTTTAAAGGTGGGAAGAACAAGAAGAAGACCGGAAGCTCAGGTTCAAACAAAGACCAGGAAGGAGGGTTTCGGTCGGATCAAACCGTCCGGGCTTGGATGCGGTCACATCCAAATTTGGGTCCAATTTGGATATTCTGAAAATCCGCACTATCAAAATTAATATTTGGTAGTTTGATGATGTATCCAATGATTCCTCCAGATAAGAGGAAAAAAACTTCAAGTGTTTGACAGGAGACATGTTCAAGTTTTTGGATGCAAACATGACTCTTTTTCAGGAATTTTTTTTGTCACACTTACAAATAATATTTATATGTTATTTTTTTGGTTAACTATATTTTTAATGTTTAATTGAAAAATAAAAAGTAATAATATGTTGGAATATGCTTAAGTACTTGTACTTAACTTTAATTATGGCACATCTTTTGATTTTAGGATCCCTTTTTGTTATATACTTAACCATCAAATACAGGATGTACATGCAAAACAAGTATTTTTTAAAAATATACATACAAAATTAAATTTGGAAGGATATTCATGTAAATTTTAATATTTAGAAGGATATGTATGCAAAAAAAATCTTTTAATTTTTGTGTAATGTATTAGATGTTTATAAATTTTTCAAAGCATGGATTGTTTAACTTGATAAACTCTTTACAATATTTAATACCCAATGGTTCCTAGACTTATCCCATCTGAGGCGAACTTGATACTTGTATTTAGTACTCAAATTTGGATCTAAGTTTTGGCTTCAATGAATATAAAACAAAAGTTAGACGTGAAACCTCAGGAGCATAGATTTGGATTTAGTAAAACTAGGAATTTGACTTGACTCAATAGCACTTATATACATGGCTAGATATGAAAACACAAAATAGTTAGACTACATATTATAAGTTAACTCTCTGTAAAAAGAGTTAATATGTTTGGAATCAATAATGGGCCAATCAAATTGAAGATTCAAATTATTGAACATAAATTGCATACAAAAAATTCTAAAACCAAAAAAGTACCTGACCTTCGCATCAAATCAGTAAAAAATTAAATTGTATCTATTACACAAGTATGATAAAATATATGATATGATATATAAATTGAAAATCCACTTCATTCATGATCTGTGCATCCTAAAATATAGATAAATTAAAAATTCATTAGATTTTATGATTAAAATATATAAAGCAAAATGCCATGCTATTAAAACAGTCCATTTTGATACATATTTGATAATTAAGTTAGCAACAACCAAAAAATATATATTTGATTTCTATGTTTTCTTGTAGCATATAGCATGTTCAATAGTTTGGATCCTTAATTTGGATAATCCATTATTAATTTTGAATTATTAACTCCTTTTGCAATGAGTTAATGTAAAATGGGTAGCCCCACTTAATTTTTTTCGTATTATAGCCCAAATTGCATACACAGATAATTCCCTCTCCTATTTCCTTTAAAGAATTTATATTTTAATGATAGAAAAATACAATTATTCATTGACAAATAGTGACCAACTAAATCAGTCCTTGATTGAAAATCATGACCTACTTTGTTTTGTCAAAAATCAGGATGCTAAATTTCCTTTTGCAAGAAGGATTGCTTTGGAATTGGGTGGGAAAAGGAGATCAATATCCTGCCATATTGTTGCTCCAAACCATATTGCATGAAATCTAAGTATTTTTTATCATCATGGTACCTGTTTGGCTGTTTGATCTCAGAACATATGGACAAAGTAATCTGATTTAATATCCATTGTTTGGGTCCTGGTCATTACCTGATGGCCTTAGGTTTAAGTTCCAGATGAGTTGTGCTTCAACATTTCCACTCTCCCAAATGCCAAATTTTGGTTCTTGATTGATAGAGCAATAAAGATATGCTGCCACCTGGAACATAAATTGCCCCAAAAATTTCAAACTAGCATAATAAGTGGGGTGCAAAAAGGGGAGCCTGGACCCAAAAACAGTATGATGTTCTATAATTTCCTAGCTTCTACATGAGGACACCATGCTGTCAACATGTTCCACAATTGAAAAACATGGTTGGGACTTCAGAACTTAAAATTTCTAGCTGAAGTTACCAAATCATCACAGGGAAATCAACATCTGATTAAAAGGGAATACAAGAAATTTTATGAAAAATGAGTCTTCCTGGGGGGGAATTATCATTACAATGGGATCGACCCTTGTTGTCTGTATAATACAAATGAACACACTGATCCTGGATAAATTGGGTATAAAAGAAAAAGTTCCCGAAAACACAGTCAACCGGGAGCTTTGATGCAAGAAAAAGAATTAAATAATTAACAAGAATTGAATAATTAGCAACACTACACAGGGGGCAAAGAAGAACCAATTTGAGTAAACAATAATGAACAAATCAAAAAATGAATAAAAGAATCAACTCTTCGTCTGTGCGAGCTCTAGATCTGACTCAGGAAGACTGTTTACTTTCTCCTTTAGGAGACTTACATCCTCCTCATCCAATCCACTAGCACTTTTGATATGTGAAGACAATTTAGCCTGTTTTTCATGCTCCACAGCCCAACTGTAAACTATCATTCCCACCACAGCAAGCAACATTCCTAGCACCTTCCTGAGAGTGAGCGCTGAGTCAAACAGTATCCATCCTAGAATGAGCACACATACAGTTTTCATGTGACCCAAGACTTGGAAGGATGTTGCAGAAAACCGGCCAATGCAAAGGTATTGGCTAATGTTGCAGAAGACTGATAGGGAACAGGAGAGGAGTATGAACAACTGCAAGAGAGTGTAAAGGAAGAAATCTGATCATGGCTGGCCCAAAAAAACTTTAATAGGGCAGCTAAAAACAGAAACAAGCAAAAAGATGCATATTTACAAGTGTGTGCACGTGTGAAAGCAGGAGCCTTTCCTATGTGTAATTATATAAGTTACTAAAGAAAACCGTAATATAAATACAAGAAATTTCCATATAAACATATTCATGATATATAGCATCGGTTGGCCTATGCAAGCAACTAGAAATCCTGTTAAATTTTCTAAGGCACCCATTTTATCCCCCAACTTGATTGCCTAATCCCTCATACATGTCTCCATCGCTAAAACTGTGTCATCTCCTCAAGAATGAATATTTCCTCTTTATGCACCTATATTTTCTGTCTATTAGTCTTGGAGACAAGTCCCATATTATGCATGCTGTTTTAAGTTACTTTTACTGGTCGTCAGTTAGTGCATGCTGGGTATTAAAAATTGATGGCATAATTATATTTTGTGAAAAATTAAAGCATAAAGTATTTAACCAGCAGCAAAAACTATCTACTTTTGGGATACAATTTCATAGGAACTCAAGCGGTCCAATTCCAAGGGAAGATTTTAGAACTTACAGTTGCTCCTGTAGAGAAATGGTACTTCAACAGGGACTTCCCGTTCAGGTAGTAGTCTGCAAAAGGGCCAAATAAAAGAAGAGAGAGAGCCTGAATTGGTGCAGTTTGGCTCAGGAGCTCAAAAGAACCAATGTTGTACTTTTTCTGAAAAGACCCGATGGTCTAGAAAGATGAAAGTAGCATTAGATTATTTATTAACATAGTGACCAGAGTATATATGAAATATCAGAAAAGCATTTCCAAAGTATCATGGTATGCAAAATCTAACATAGGCAAGAGCATGGTATGCTATACCGGTCGGTATCGGGCGTACTGTACCTATACTGATGGGTACCGGTATCGGTACGTCAATGTCGGTACGTCTGATGTACCGTATATCGTACCATACGGACACTCAGTACGCCATACTAGTGCGGCACCGGTACGGGTTCAGTACCGATACGGCAAACCTTGGGCAAGAGTATATTAAATGTATTCCAGTATGTGATAAAGAAAACAAAGATTCAACAAAAACAATAAATAGATCATCCTCTAGGTTCTGAAAAACTAAGCAGTCAACATGAGCAATATTGACCACAATAATTAAAATTAGGGGAATAAATGAAGGAAACCAGCATAGCGGTTCCCAAGGACAGTGTAAAATACAGAAGTACAACATGAAAGTATATGAAAAGATAAAGCCTTGGCTAAGGGGGAGCCATGCAAGAAAAAGAAGAAGAAGAAAACTTGGTGCAACAGCGAAGATTTCAGCTCCAAGAAAGAAGAAAAACAAAAGGTAAACAACTTGTGCTTTATGGCACAAGAAGATGAGGTAAAACCTGGATCTCATTCTGATTTTACTTTAGATAAGTTGCAAGATGCTTTTGAAAATCTTCTTTTTGAATTAGAACAATTAGGAAAGAAAAATAAAGAACTTAGAAAAATAAACTATAAACTTTCCAAAGAAAAACAACTGTTTTCGAAAAAAAAAGATCAATTGATTGTAGAAAATAATGATCTGAAATCAAAAGACTTAAATGCTAACCTGTCAAAATTCACACATATAGAGAAGAAATTAGATATAAAAATAATTAACTCTAATCACTCATTCATAAAATGTAATTACCGTAGAAGAAAGGGATACATGGCACATTCATGTTCACTTAAAAACAATACTGCTAATGGAAATAAGACAATCAGGGTTCCTAAAGGATCAATAACTACCGGTCAACAAGGATCTAAAAGAATTTAGATACCCTAATCTAAAACTTGATTTGATCAAACATAAATCAATACTAGGGTATTCTGATTTGAACTTGAAATTATTGTAAAAGCTGGAAATTAAATCATGCACATATGAAAGAAACAAAACCTTAAGATGGAACAAAATGAATTCTGAAAAATGAATGAATGAATCTGAATTTGTAAATTAGGTAGAATGGATTGATTTTGATATACTTATTTGTGATGCCTAATATGCTTTAATTTATGATATTTGTACTTAATGCCTTGATACATGTTACTATACACTGATACTTGCTGAAACTTATCAATATTAGCTCCTTATTTGATTTTAGTTCTATATTTATATTTTTTAAATGAATATGATCTAATACTTTGCAATGTGTTTTCTATATCCCGATACTCAAAATCTTAATGACCTAAGATGAGCTGCAATGCAACGAAAACATATATCTCAAATAATTAATCTGAAAGTTTCTTAAAACTATGAAACTTTAAATGGAATGATTAATTAAGGGGGAGAAAGAAAACTTGGAGGAGAGATTATATGAAACTTAATAGTATAAGTTAAAAACTTTTACGAAAAAGGGAGAAAGAATGCTAAACAATGAAAAAATAAAAAATGATTCTCTCCAATAAGCCTCTTTTGAAATTTAATTCTGAAATTTGCTCAAATACACCTTGAAGCTTGCTATTTGGTTGATATATCATGTGCTTAGATCTTAAACTAAATTGCAACTCTCATATTTGAAATTTTTTGCACCACTAAAATTGATCTTAAATAGCTCTAATTTAACGAAAAGGGGGGGAGAGAGAAAGTTAGGTATTGTTAAATCCGAAATTCTATAGAAAATTTTCTCTTGAAGCCAAAGTGGTCCGATACATTAATTTCGAATGTCTAAAAGCTCTAAATCTGATCTTTGATGCTTGCATCTTCATTACCTTGAAAAATAATTGGGATAAACTTGAAGTTGCTATAATTTTTTTGGCATTTTCTACATTTTAGAATGCAACTTTTTGTTGCTGTCAAAAAGAGGGAGAGAGTAGGTTGAGTATATGCTTAATTGATTATATATTAGCTTGGGTTAATCTGAATATTTTATGAAGTATTCATGAAGTATGCTCTTAAGGCATATATTTATTTACTTCATATTTTGCATAAATGAATTAATTATAAATAAATTCTAGAAACACAATATTCTTTATTTTGTATATACTCAAAATTTTGTCATCATCAAAAAGGGAGAGATTGTTGACCCAATAGATTGATTTGATGAGGACAAAACATTTGAGTATGATACTAATAATTTTGTATTTTTGGAGTGATTAATTTGTGGTGTAGAAAGCTCAACGAGTTTGAGAGGTCAGAGAAGCATGGAGAAGTTTTATGAAGAATTTTTGAAAGTTTCTGCAGTGGACGGGTCGACCCCAGCATAAACGAGTCAACCCCTAAATGGCCACAAAAAGAAAATAGAAAGCAGTCAAAAACAGGCCTTTTACGAGTCAACTCTTGAAGATCACGAGTCGATCTCTGAGATCACAAGTCGACCTCTGAAGAATTCGAGTCGACCCGTTTGTGCCTAACAACGGTAATGGCTAGTTTTTCTGCAAAACTAGAACAACTATATTCACTCCCAATGGCTATTTTAGCCTCTCTAACAACTAGAAAGATCCTCCAACTAGTTTTTAAAGATATTAATGCATAGAAACACCCAAGAAAGACAAGAAAAAGAGGGATCAAAGAGAGTAAGTGGATGAGGCAAAGAAAAAGGAATACAAGTAAACACCACTTCTAAAGCATCAACTAGAGCATCAATTTAAGGAGTGACCATTCAAAGCCTCCTTTCACTTCAGAGTGAGCTTCCAAAGATCCATAAAGAGAGAGCTTCAACTGTCAATCATTGAATTCCATCACAAGATCAAGATCGAGCAAAAAAAGGAAAAGGAAACAAACTGAATTCTGTTCACCAAGATCCCAACTTTCAAAGCATTCAAACTTGAGCTTTAACGACATTAATCCAATTTTTGAAGAGGTTACTTTGTATGTATTTTCTATCTTTCTTTAGTGCATGAGATTAGAAAATCTAGTGTAGGATTTTTGGTATAGATGACACCGTGGAAAAACAACTGGCTTGTATGGTTTGGTTGTACCTGTGAAACAAATAGGTTGCGGTTGATTGCCCTAGAAAACCGACTAAGTCTTGTTGAACTTGAAAATCAGCAAGGAGTTCCTAAGTGTTGGAACTCGGATTTGGTTTTGGTTGATTACCAGAAAAATCAAATGGATTTAGTTGTAAACTCGAAAAGTAATGCATCTATAATCGATTTATAAATTATAGTAAAATTTTCAAGAAGAAAGTCTTGAAAAGTGGATATAGGTGCAGAGTTGGCACCAAACCGCTATCAAATCTTAGTGTTTATTTTTTTTTGTGCTTATTCTTATCTTTTACATTTATTTATCATTCATGTTGTTGTGCAAACTTAAATTTCGTATTAGTTTTAATTAAAAATTATTTAAGTTTATAAAAAGATTTAAAAAATCCAATTCACCCCTCCCTCTTGGGTTGTCATTTTGGGCAACAAAAGGACCTGTCTTTTTTTTCTTCCTTCCTGAGGTGCTCAGGCTTCTTCCCCTACTGTCCCCACTTGTTCTCCCTACTCCCTCCCTCCCCCTACCTATCTCCGATTTGGGGTATTTGATTTTCATAGGATTATCCAAACAAGCTCTTAAATGATAGATAATTTGCAAGCACACCAATTGTCTCTCGATCAAAACACAATATGACGCCAGCATACTCGCAATTGAAATTCATGTTATTTTTTTAAAAAATGCGAGTAAACATTTTAGTAACAAATCAAAATAGGGAGGCCTATCTTCAGGTGCATTTGGATGGCACATGGATGTACTGTCATATTATTATTTTACATGTGTTTTTGAAATTGTGAGTTATGGTTTTAAAAATTTAGGTATGCATTTTCCCAACGGACATTTAGACATTTAGACATCTATGTGTTATACTATCATCAAATTATAATATGTGCATGTACATACAACCTTACAGGCATATGTATATACACACATATATAGTATTATTCTCAAATGATGTAAGCTTGTGATGTAATAGATGTTTTTTTATTTCCATATTACTAGTGAGCCTTGGTCCAATGGTAAGATTGCTCCATTGTGATATGGGTGTCACTGGTTCGAAACATAGAAGAGTCTCTTCACACATGGGAGTAAGGCTACATAGATCTGACCCTCTCCAGACCTCGTAGCGATAGGAGCTAAGCCTCCTACATGCGCAAACCAGAGAAGAAGATATCTATTGTTGACAGAGCATTCATTTTCAATAACGAAAAAGCCAGTTTTTGGACCAACCATTAGCATCTTATCTGGTCAATCAACTATTAGATAAAATAGACTGTATGAAGTTGTCTTCCCTCATTTTTCCTTAAAGGATAGGAAGCAAATTTTATATTGCAAAATGAAGTATACATCATATAAGCTATGGAATTGTTAAACGATTTAAAACAGAAGTTTCCTACATTCAATTGTGTTTAATTTTAAGTCCCCAGCATATGATACCAGCAGAAATAAATGAAAAGTGAAGTCATGATCATTTCTGATTAAATTTAAAGATATATGTTTAAAAAAGAGAGAATGCCAAGATGCTCACAATCTGCTGCAGCGATGTGCAAAACACAGCTACACATGCACAAAGAAAACCCTTGGCATTAATGTCCACATCAGTGACCGTGCAAACTCCAACACCAAAGGCTACCCCAACTACAGACATTATCACTCTCGAGGAGTAGTGTTTGCTGTTGAGTATCCATTCCATCATGCAAACCACTGGTATCATGCTCAATTTTGAGATCTGCATGTTTAACAGGAGAACGCAGGATAAGAAATATATTTCTCAAACACACACAAAAAAATCATACATTTCTAGCCAACAGGCATAAAACAACAGACCTGGTAAAACCCCACCGAGTTCAGCATGAGACTAAGGTTCATCCCTGTAATTGATAGATTAGCAACAATGGAGAACCACAAGAGCTCCCAAAAAGGAACGTGCTTGGGCACAGATAAACCAGATGCATTTGAAAGGTAGCCGATAATGCCCGTCAGGGTAAAATGAAACCCTGTTAGCGTGGTAGCTGCAGAAATTCATGTACCCTCAGTAAAGTTCAATTATATTTAAGAAAACTAATAACAAAAACAAATCCAAAATGGTATAGAAAAGCGTGGCTTTCGTGTATCCTAATTAACTCATAATTTCCAGCAATTAAAAAAAGAGGTAATTTCGACATCACCAGAAATCACCCCATGCTGCGGTTTTTATGCTCCAAATAAAATTACATCCAAGCAGACTCATTCTAAAACCTTATCAACTAACCAAATTTAAGATTTCCAACAAAGGGTTCCAGCACCAAATCTTTTTGTGCCTCACAGGTCATTTAAAGTCAAGTGAATTCCGGTAAGTCAAAGATCTTGACGGACAGGTTTACAAATAGATCCGAGATCAGTTTAATTTATCAATCCATAATAGAAACTCACATTGAGATCTATATCATCGGAAACTCTTCAAAAGAATAACACCCAGATTAATCATCTTTTCAACGTAAAAGTTGAATCTTTATACATTAATTCTGCCCTAATATACCAAGATAGAAAGACATATAAAGAGAGAGAGACGAAAAGGATACCGAAGCTGAATCCATAGCCACCGGCAGACATGAGCTGCTTGTTGGCCATGATAAGCCCCACGGAACTGACCACATTCATCGCCCACGCCCCCATATCCGAGACGACGACCTTGTTCTCCATTTCCATCGCCTATTCGCCTTCTTCCAATCCCCTCTTCTCAACGAAAACCCAATCCCTGATCCCTTCTCCCACCGCCCAAATCCCCAGTCGGCTGCAAATGAATCCTCAAGGAGACGAAATTGGGAGGGCAAGAGGGAGAAGAAATCAGCTATTGGGAGTGAGACCGAGGGTTTTGAGAGAAGAATTATATAGAGAAGACGAGGAAAGACCGAAACTTTCCCCGCCTTGACGCTGGCGCCGAAGAATAAGCATTCACACCATAGGGAAGAAAATGGAGCTCGGGGAAAACTGGGGGAGGGAATTAATAGGTCTCCGAAGGTTCCGAGATGGAGGGAAAAGGGAAGAACGCGTGCACCGACGGACAGCGCGCGTTTTAGGCGAACCGCGTTGGATGCAGCTGGAATTGTTCCGAATCAGCCATTTAGGCTATCCGGGAATCGGACAAGCGGACCATTTGGTCGTGGTTGGTGGGAGGTACTGGTCTCATGGGATGATCCCTGGTCTCAAGGTTTATTTTTTTTAATTCAATTTGGTTGTGGTTTGGAAAGTCTTGAACCAAGAAATTTAATCAGCTTCGATTTAAATTTTCAGAAAACTGATCCGAACCAATCTGGACCGACCCAACCCCGCCCATATAGATATATATTCAAAACAATTTGATCCGATCCATATATGTCTATATATAAAAATTTTAATTTTAATATATATATATAATAGAATTTTTATGTTTAGATTTATTCCATCGCATTTGGTCCAATCCATTGGATGCCAATCCTATTTAAAATAGAATTTGGGATTTGTTCTATCCCTTGACACCTCCTTGACTCACGAGGCATTGTCTAGAGCACAGGTGATTTAGGGGGATGTGCCCCCAGAAACTGAGGATTTAGGGGTTAGAGTCCCTGACTAGTTTAACCAAAATGCCTTTCTTTTCTTTCTAAACTTCTTTTTTTATTCATGAAGTTAAGTGCAACCGCATTTCGGATTGCACGAACATCCCCCGCAAAAGCTTCTTTTTGATAATCATATGCCTTTTTCAAAATCAAAAGTATAAACATGTATGCTTTTAATATAATTCTTTTGTTATAGATAATGATTGATGACCTGGCTACAGAGGATCTAAATAACATGAGCACATGAACATTTTATTCTAACTTAATTTACATGCATATTCTTATAAAAAAGCAATGGTCATCCCTAATAATATTATTTTGGCAAAATGGTGATTCATTCACCAATAATTCATTAAGAAACGAAAGAAAAAATGTTGCCAAATTTAAGAAGCAGATTCCATGTTTTGGTTAAAAAAATAAATTTTAAGATTTTGCAGAGGAATTTGTCCCGGACATGCACATGAGGAAGAAATGGCGGTGGTGTCGATGCTCCATCGGAAAATGGATGTTATCGATGATCATAAAGTTTTTGTGGCAAATAATGGTTGTGATTTATATAATGTTGTATATTTAATAAATTAGAATTTGATTATAAACTATTCAGAAGCTGTAAAATTTGATGGCTTTAAGCCTAGTGAAGTAATGAATGCATGAGAGTTACTGATATGTTATGGAAGGATGCAAGGTAAATGCAGGATCATTGTTATACTGATGAGAGAAGACTCTTTTTGATCCTAGGGCACTAACTTCTTTTACAAATGACAATAACATGGCTAACTAGCTAAGAAAGGATATAAGATTTATGTGACTAGAATTTAATTTACAAAGTGTCAATTGAATTATGTATTGGTGTAACTTTCTTTGGTTTGTCCTTCTTTCCTGTTTGTCAAAACTCTGTAATTTGTCAAAGAAATTTCCTATGGCCTTTGTAAATGTAGAAAAAGAAAATAACTATTTTAGCAGTTTCAGGACTCCACTATTACATGTCTTCGCATAAAATAATTGTGATGTATATTCTATGATCATTGTGATGCTCCTGTGTTACCTGAAGTTGGCCTTTGAGATATATAATTTAATAATTAGTAATTATTTCCTAATGTGCGATGCTTCTAATTTAATGTTATCACATGAAGATGTAACATGCTCATTGTGGGCCATGGTAACAGCTCATAAGAACCATCATAACGGCAATAATATATATCAAGTGAGTTTTTAGTGCTGGTTAAAAAGTCATTAATATTTTAGGACATCTGTAAAAATAATATTAGTTGTTTTTTTATTTAACAACAATTAATAATAGTTTCCAAAATTTTATTTATCACTCAAGACATATTGATAAGATAAATTATGGGAATAAGATAAAATTATAAGTCTCGATAAATTATGAAATAGTGCATAGAAAGATTGGTTGTCAAAATTAATAGCATAATAGAATTTTTTAACTACCTTGTTGAGAAAAAATAGTTTAGTTATTAAAAAATAGTTTAGCAGTATACATAATTATAGTCATGAACAAGTAATAGCAAACTTTATTTTAAAAAAAAACTCAAATAGAAATAACAGATTTAAGATAGCAAATGAAACCATAAAATATTTTAAACTTCGCATCCAAATCTTGAAAAGAATTGGGTTCCATTATTGTGAATAGCATCCGGAGTTGTATCTCTAACTTCTTCCATTACTTCCTGGTGACTTGGTTGCACAGTTGCATCTAGATAAAGAATATCGTCAGGAATTACTTCCTGACTTTCACAACATACTTTTCATCCTGAAATTGCTCAAACAGCTTATCATTCATGTCCTCTTAAATGATGTAGTTGTGGATAGTCATGGAAGCAACTGCAATAAACATTTGTTTCCCTTTGAAATTCATATGAAGCCATACAATGCAAGATTGGAAAATATGCTTCCAAGACAGTAAAACAAGCACAAAAAATTCTCTAGCAAGCTCTGCATGGTCAATCATATGGAGAGCATTGTCCAGATCACTGCATATGCAACAACACCAATCTAACTAAAGGCGAGTAGAAGTGGCATTTAAAATGGAGGAATAAAGAAAGCTAATGGACCCTCATCCATTAGTTCTAGGAAAAGAGAAATGCAGTTATTTTTCCTCTTTTCTATCTCTCAACTTGGTCTCTCCCTGCTCTTCTTTGCCACCAAGCAACATAGCACCATCTTGTCATTAATGTCAAGATAGTGGATGGTGCCCAAAACCGATGTAATAGTTGTTATGTAACAACATAGAACCTCACCCAAAAAAGTTAGCCAAAAGATATTATTTGATTCCTTCATTTTGTATAAGTATCCAAGATCTACTAAGTGCATAGCTGATGTGAAACTAAACATATGCTTGTACAGATCCTCACATACTTTTTCCACTTAAGTCATGGTATCCTCGCCACTCTAAGAATTCAGATCTATTCAAATCTAATCATATGCACCACGATTGGTATGGTCAGCTTTAATAGGCATATGCTGCAGTGTCCTCTAATCCACATAGGCTATAAATCGGTCCGCTCTGATACCATTTGTCAGAACACAGGACCTCGCCCAAAAAGATTAGCCAAAAGGTATTACTTGAATTTTTTAGTCCTTTATAAATATCTAAGATCTACCCAGTGCATAATCGATATGAGATTAAACACATGCCCAAATAGTTCCTCACATTATTAATGTCATAATAACTGTTATTTTATACCTTGATTGCACTTGTGCTAACAAGAAATAGCCCTACATAAAAGAAGGGGAGTACCTCCCTTGAAATTCATTAAAATAATGAAAGCCTACATGGAAGAAAGAAAAAAAGAGAGAGAGAAGCACATCATTCCAACAACTAGTAAGGCCTCAAAAAGAAAATTCAGGTAAAAAAGTACAAGGAACCTGTTGACCCCCTAATAGATTTTGATGAATACAAAACACTAGAGTAAAATTCCATTATATCTTAACAATTTAATTGAGGAATTCATGTGTCTTATTAAGAATATTGTTAAGAAATGTCTAGGCAAGTTTCCATAATTTTTATGAATTTATTGAAGAATATTTTGAGTTAAAGAAAACAGATCAGGGACAGCCGAGACGTCTCCGGATAGTTTCAGAGACGTCTCTGGCACAAACAGGAAGAACCGGCACACTTGGAGACGTCCCCGACACCTGCCGAGTCGTCTCCGCGTTAGCGGAGTCGACTCTCTCAGTAGCGGAGTCGACTCTCTCAGTGGCGGCAGAAAGGCAGTTTTCAAGAGATATGCGCGAGACGTCCCCACAGTAAGCCGAGTCGTCCCCGCAAGTAAAAAGGAGACTTCCCGAGTCGTCCCCAAGATAGCGGAGACGGCTCTCTCAGGGTTTTCCAGAGAATGGTTTTTTGGGTGATAAGGAAGCGGAGTCGACCCTGAGACAGCGGAGTCGTCCCCATGCATAAAGTGCAGACAACCCGAGACGTCCCCTGAAGGAGCGGAGTCGACTCTCTCAGGAAATACCAGAGGACATGTTCTTCGGAGATAAAGAAGCGGAGTCGTCCCCAGATCAGCGGAGTCGTCCCCATTCAAAAAGTGCAAACAAGCCGAGACGTCCCCTGAAAGTGCCGAGTCGACCCCAGACAACGGAAAAAGTAAAATCTTGTAGCCGAGACGTCTCCCGTTGAAGCGGAGACGTCCCCGGAGTGACTGGGACGCGACTGACAGCTTTTCAGGTTTGGTTTGAATTTCAAATCCTTCTTTCTTTGTCTCTAACGGCTATATTTGCTTTTTGGGCTATAAAAGGGACCTCTTAAGTGCTTCTCAACAACTCTTCACCAACCCAAAACTAGATCATTCAAGAGAGAAGTAAGAAAGAAAAGTTCAAGGGAGTGAGTGCATTCAAGTGAAGAAATCAAGTGTTTTCAAGCTTCCCAAGTGATTTCAAGCTCAATCACTCTCGTGCGCTTGGGATTCAAAGCTCACACTCAATCCTACGCGCTCCACATCGGAAGAATCAATATCTCCCACGCTTCCAACGGCAAAAGGATTCTTCCGGGTTCTATTGTTCATAATTGCAATATTTGCTTTTTAGAGCTTTTCCTTTCTTTTGTAAACTCTTTCGTTGTGGTGCTTGTTCCAGTCAAGGGACTTGGAACAAGGGAAAGGCGTCCCAAGCCTAAGTGAAATTGGGGGTTTTAGGGTTTGTTGTGAGCCCGGTGTAAAACAACGAGTTGGGTAGTGAACTCGCAAAACTACCGTACTGTAATCGTGGATTATAGTGGAAATTCCCAAAGGTGATTTGGGGAGTGGATGTAGGAGCAGTGGAAGCTCCGAACCACTATAAAACCTTGTGTTTGCGATTGACCTTTTTCATTCCTCCTTCTTTACTTTAGTGCATATATTCGTGTGTTTTATTTTTAATTAGTCAAAAATTTTTAAAACACCCAATTCACCCCCCTCTTGGGTGACCATCTCTGGGCAACAAGTGGTATCAGAGCGGGTGCTCTGTGTATTTCTTGAAAGACCTAACCGTCTTAGCCAAAGATCTAGATGGCAACACCCTTTAACAATGTCCCTGCCGAGGGGCAAGCAACCAATAGACCTCCACTCTTCAATGGGACAAATTATACCTATTGGAAGACTAGAATGAGAATCTTCATTCAAGCACAAGACTATGCCCTGTGGAGGGTTATAGTCAAGGGACCACAAGAACCATCACATGTGGTTAATGGCATTCGAGTTCCCAAACCTGAGGAGGATTGGGATGAGAATGATGATAGGATGGCTCAACTCAATTCTAGAGCCATGAACTCACTATTTTGTTCTTTAGATGTAAATGAGTTCAATAGAGTCTCTACATGTAGTTCCGCTAAGGAAATATGGGATAGGCTTGAAGTTACCCACGAGGGTACAAATCAAGTCAAAGAGTCCAAAGTGAACATTCTAGTTCACAAATATGAATTGTTTAAGATGGAACCTAATGAAACCATCACATGCATGTTTACACGTTTTACCGAAATTATTAATGGCCTAAAAAGCTTGGGCAAATCTTACACTAACCCCGAACTTGTGAGTAAAATTCTCAGGTCACTGCCAAAAGCATGGGAAGCAAAGGTCACGGCGATTGTAGAAGCCAAAGACCTCAACACTTTGGGGCTAGAACAACTCTTGGGCTCATTGATGACGCATGAGCTCACGATGAAGCAGCATGAAGAAGAGTTGCCAAAGAAAAAGACAATCGCACTCAAGGCTACCTCAAGTGTATGTGAAGAAGAGAGCAGTGAGAGTGAAGAAGAAAGTCAAGATGAGGACTTGGGTTTGATAGTAAGGAAGTTTAAAAAATTCATGAGAAGAAAGAAACCCTTCCCATGAAAGAAATTTGGAGGGAGAAATGATTGGGAAAAAGAAAAGGAAAAAGAAAGAGACCCAATCGTATGCTATGATTGCAAGAGACCGGGACATATTCGTTCCGAATACCCTCAACAAAAGAAGTATTTTGGAAAGAAGAAGAAGAAGGCATTGAAGGCAACATGGGATGATAGTGACACATCATCCTCCGAGGAAGAGAAGGAAGAGACTGCCAATCTATGCTTCATGGCGTTCGAAGACGACGAGGTATGTCAAAACCCAACCATAAATTTTACTTTAGAAGAATTATATGAGGCTTTTCAAGAACTTATGGGTGATTGTAGTATGTTAGGAGCAAAGAATAAAGAATTAAAAGCCTCCAATCAAAAACTAAAGGAAAATATTGAAAACTTATTAATTGAAAAGGAGAGCATTAAAAATATTAACACTACTAACCTAGAAATCAAAAATTCAAAACTGAGCATTGAAAATGAAAAGGCAAAAACACTAATTAAGGAATTAAATCTAAAAGTAAAATCCCTACTCGATAATAATACCTCACTTGCACAAAATGTTGAATCTCTTAAAAAGGATAAGGAAGAACTAGTCAAAGAAAATTTGAATCTTAAGAATGAGGTACATAAATACAAACCAATTATTGAAAAATTTACACAAAGCTCTGAAAAATTAAATCTTATTCTTTCAAATCAAAGAGCAGTTTTTAATAAAGCCGGATTAGGATATAAAACTAATGAGCAACAAAAGTATCTAAAGAATTTCTTTGTAAAAGCAAAAGACGTAAAAACTGAAAAACCAACATGCTTTCTTTGTGGAAAGAATGGACATAAAGCCTACTCTTGTATTCAAAGAAAAATCCAAACTAACAAGAATACATTTGTAAAAGCTAAAAGCATAACTAAAGTATGGGTGCCTAAGGGAACCAACTACACTAACCACGAAGGACCCAAGAAAACTTGGGTACCTAAGAGCTTCACATGATCATTTTGCAGGTATGCCTTGCAGCCGGAAATAAAAAGAGAATGTGGTATCTTGATAGTGGTTGCTCAAGGCATATGACCGGTGACAAGAGTCTCTTCGTCACCTTGGAATCAAAAGAAGGAGGAGTAGTCACATTTGGAGATAATGCTAAAGGCCGAATTATTGGTATGGGTAAAATCTCCATATCACCCTCCTCATTTATTGATAATGTATTGTTAGTTAATGGACTAAAACATAATTTATTAAGTATAAGTCAATTTTGTGACAAGGGCTTTAAAGTGTCATTTGAATCATCACTATGCATAATTAGTAGTCCAAATGATAATGAGATCATACTCACAGGACATAGGCATGGAAATGTTTACATGGTAGATCTTGATGATCTCACCATGAAGGATGGCCAATGTCTTGTAGCCATGAATCCCAAAGTCAATGAGACTAGTTGGTTATGGCATCGTAGGTTAGGGCATGCTAGCATGGACTTAATCTCCAAATTAATTACAAAAGATCTAGTCAAAGGACTACCAAAAATAGACTTTGAAAAGAATAAAATTTGTGCTGCATGTCAATTAGGGAAACAAACAAGAAGTTCTTTCAAGTCTAAGAACATAGTTTCAACATCAAAACCCTTAGAACTAATTCACATGGATTTGTTTGGACCCACTAGAACTGCTAGTCTAGGGGGTAAGAAATTTGGTCTTGTAATTGTTGATGATTTTTCACGTTTTACATGGGTTTCATTTCTTGCACACAAAGATGAGTCCTTTCCCGCTTTTATCAAGTTTCATAATAGGGTTTCAAATGAACTCAATCTTAAACTAAAAGCAATTAGGAGTGATCATGGTACCGAGTTTGAAAATCAGTATTTTGAAAAATTTTGTGACGAAAATGGTATCAATCACAATTTCTCGGCACCTAGGACACCCCAACAAAATGGGGTGGTAGAAAGGAAGAATTGCACACTAGCAGATATGGCTCGTACCATGTTGTGCGAATCGGATCTACCAAAGTATTTTTGGGCTGAAGCAATAAATACTTCATGTTATATCTTAAATCGTGCTTTAGTTAGATCCATCTTAACGAAAACACCGTATGAGTTGATAAAAGGTAAGAAACCAAATATAAGTTATTTTCATGTTTTCGGTTGTCGATGCTTTATTTTGAACAATGGAAAGGACAATCTCAGTAAATTTAGTGCTAAATCAGATGAGGGGATTTTCTTAGGTTACTCCTCATCTAGTAGAGCATACAGGGTCTTCAACAAGAGAACTCTCGTTGTTGAAGAATCCATTCATATTGTTTTTGATGAAACTAATGGAGATTCTTCTAGAAAAGAAGAAGATGGTGATGTAGGTATACTTGAAGACCAAATGAAGGAACTCTCCACTCAAGACAAACAACATGAGGATGAGATCAAAGAAGATACAAATCGGCAAGATGAAGAAGATCAACCTCCATCAAGAAATCAAGATCTTCCTAAAGAATGGAGGTATGCACATGGTCATCCAAAGGATCTAATCCTTGGTGATCCTTCACAAGGTATAAGAACTAGATCCTCTTTAAGAAACACTAGTAATTATCTTGCTTTCGTTTCACAAATAGAGCCTAAATCACTAGAAGAAGCTGAAAAAGATGATAATTGGATGAATGCTATGCAAGAGGAATTAAACCAATTCGAAAGAAATGAAGTTTGGACTCTAATGAAAAGACCCCCTAATGTTTCAATTATAGGCACCAAATGGGTATATAGAAATAAACTAGATGAAGATGGGATAGTAATAAGAAACAAAGCTAGGCTAGTGGCCAAAGGATATAATCAGGAGGAAGGAATAGATTTTGATGAAATTTTTGCTCCTGTTGCTAGGTTAGAGGCTATTAGACTGCTTTTAGCATATGCATGCTTCATGAATTTTAAACTCTATCAAATGGATGTAAAAAGTGCATTCTTAAATGGCTATATAATGGAGGAAGTTTATGTAGGACAACCTCCAGGTTTTGAAAATCACTTACATCCAGATTATGTGTATAAATTGCATAAAGCATTGTATGGACTTAAGCAAGCTCCTAGGGCATGGTATGAAAGATTAAGTAATTTCCTAATTGAGAACAAATTTAAGAGAGGAAATGTAGACAAAACCCTCTTTATTAAAAGAAAAGGAAATGACTTATTGCTTGTACAAATTTATGTGGATGATATAATTTTTGGTGCTACTAATGATAGTCTTTGTCAAGAGTTTGCCAAGCTTATGCAGGGAGAATTTGAAATGAGCATGATGGGTGAGCTCAACTTCTTCCTTGGGCTGCAAATAAAACAATCAGAGGAAGGCATCTTCATCAGTCAGACCAAGTATATCAAAGAAATGTTGGAGAAATTCAAGATGAAGGATGCAAAAGAAATCAGCACACCCATGGGCTCAAGTTGCAAGCTTGACAAAGATGAAAAAGGTAAAAGTATAGACTGCAAATTATACAGAGGTATGATAGGCTCTTTACTTTACCTTACTGCTAGTAGACCAGATATATTATTTAGTGTTTGTATGTGTGCTAGATACCAAGCATGTCCTAAGGAATCACACTTGCAAGCTGTTAAAAGAATATTTAGATATCTAGTAGGGACATCTAATGTAGGTTTATGGTATTCTAAACAATCTGACATAAACTTAATTGCTTATTCCGATGCTGATTTTGCCGGGTGCAAACTCGACAGAAAAAGCACAAGTGGCACATGTCAACTCTTGGGTGCCAATTTGGTTTCTTGGTTTAGCAAGAAACAAAATTCAGTTGCCTTGTCCACAGCTGAGGCTGAGTACATTGCAGCTGGAAGCTGTTGTGCCCAAGTTCTTTGGATTAAGCAACAACTTGAAGACTTCGGTATCAAAATGGATAATATACCAATTAAATGTGATAATACAAGTGCAATTAACTTAACAAAAAATCCTGTCCAACACTCTAAGTCAAAGCATATAGAGATTAGGCATCATTTTATTAGGGATCATGTGCTGAAAAATGATGTGATGATTGAATATGTATGTACTGAAAATCAATTAGCTGATATCTTTACAAAGCCCCTTTGTAAAGAAAGATTCAATTTCTTAAGGAATGCCTTGAGCTTGTATGATCCTAGCAAATGAGTTGAATTTGTATTGCATTGCTTTGCTACTCAAACTAATAATCAACCTCAAGGTAAACATAAGTGAAAACATGAATTCATCTAAGCTAAATGACGAACTGTTTGACTTTCCGGAGGATGGTTACCCTCCCTTGGACTCTTCATGGAGATATTTTCAGAGCCTATTTCATAGGTATTCGAAATTTGGTCAAACACTCCTCATTTCAATATTAATAATTCAAAAATCATTATCAAATTATTATAGGATGTATCATTAAGGGGGAGGATCACAAACAAATTCACTCTAAGTTTATCAAAAAAAAATCATGTTGATTAGGGTGATTAAACAAAAATTGGGAGAAGATAGAATTCAGTCTGAAATTTTTCAGTGCCGGAGATGTCTCTGGCAAATCGCAGAGACGTCCCCCCAGGGGAGACGTCTCGCCTTAGTCGCGGAGACGTCTCGGGGACCGAAGGAGGGCTTTTTAAATAGGTCGAAATCGCTCGAGCCGACTCGAGCTTTCTCCTTCATTCCCGACCAAAACGAAAAACCCTAGCCTCCATTTGCTCTCCACCTCAAATCCTAGCCTCCGTTTGCTCTACATCACAAACCCTAGCATCCATGGCACCAAAGAAGGCTAGGACGACCCGTGGAAGGCGACCTAGGGTAGCGGCCGACGGTGAGGAACGACGGGAAGAACCCTCCGCGCCGTCTCCTCCGGTTGCTCCGCCAACCACGACTATTTCCTGTGCAAATCGCACAGTCACGACAGGAAGGTACATAGATTTCTCCTTTTTAGATCATGAGGGGTTCTCTATTGGAGAGAGACTCCGAGCCCAAGGGTGGGAACACTTTTGTACCCTCAATACCTCGACCTACCCCGGCCTAGTTAGAGAACTTTTTAGCAATATGGCCTTAGGGGACCTAGGGTACACTGGATATGTCCAAGGGACATTAGTAGAAGTCAATGAAGATGTCCTATCCACTGTCTTACAAATTCCTAGGGACGGTGAGGCTCCAACCTCACATCCCCAAAGGGAGTCAGCCCTAAATTTACTTTTAGGAAGAGAGGACTGCGGCCCTCTTGATGTTGTCAATTCCCAGGACCTAAATGCAGAAATGAGACTTCTCTTAAGTATTGTCAACCGGGTCCTATTTCCTAAAACCGGTCGCTTCGATTTTGTTTCGGAGCGAGACTTAGTTATAATGCACCACATCCTACTAGGGATCCCTCTAAACCTCCCTAGACTCATGCTAAATTACATTGCCCTATGTCATAGGTATTCTAGGTTTAGTATACCCTATGGCATGATCTTTACCTTAATCTTTAAACACTTCAAGGTTCCCATTCCAACAAATGAACCTGCAAAGCCCTTGAGAAACACCGACTATTACAATGAGGGCACAATGAGAAGAATGGAATTTCATAAGATAGATGGATCGTGGGTCAAGGTACCAAAGAGAAAAATCCAAATCCTAGAGCCTGAGATCCCACATCATGAGTCTGACCATCACTCTCCTCCACCTAGCCACATGGATATCCCTGATATTCCCTCCAGCTCAGCTGGACCTTCCACATCCATGCCACCACCTCCTCCAGTTAGTGGGCCCTCCTTTCTGTCAGAGGATCAGATGCGCACCTTAGCATCTGCCATTTGCCAGCAGATGAGGGAGGAGATGAGATCCATGATCTCCACAGAGTTGGCCCCCATCAGAGCTTCACATGAAGGGCTTCTACAAGAGATGAAGGATATTAGAAGTCAAATTGAAGCTACAACACAAGAAATAATTGGTGTGGGTGCCACCCAAACCATCAGATCATTAGAGCTCAAGGACAGCTTGAAGAGCATTTCCAAGAGTCTTAAAGAGCTAACAAAACCAGATGGCAATGTGAGCACCTTAGTTGCCCAACTCAGAGGAAGAATTGAAATGGCAACTATAGAGTTTGAGGCACTTGTGGCAGGTTTCCACAAGTCACAGGGAGATCAATTTAAGACCCTCATGGATTCCATCAACACATTCATAGATGCAGCTTGTAAGGTTTATGAACAAAATACAGCTGGTAGGGCCCATGAGCAACGTCGCCGATGATGGATATCTTGTAGGATCTTCTTTTTGTAAATCCTAGGCTATTTTTGAAACACTTTTGTATTAGAAATCAATACTTGTAATGATTTCTTCTTTTTGACTATGTACTGACTTCAAAGGTTCACAATGATACATGAATACAATCCCTTTTGAAAACTGTGTACATTGCCAACTCTATGTATGTGTTTCTATGAATGTGAATGTGCCTCTTGATGTGTCATAAGCATCTCATAACATACATTAAGTATTCAGATTTGGCACAACGTATCAAAGCATATGAAACAGGGGGAGCACAACCTGAATATCAAAGGGGGAGTAAAATGAACACTGAATATATTGAATATAGAGATAATTTGTCCCCTTCATTGTTGATGACAAAAAGGGGGAGTAGATATTGAATGTAGAGATAGTGAAAGGGGGGAGCAGTTATATATATGGATATTGAATATGGAATGCAAAATTTATAATCATAATCCAAAGTTGATTTAGAAAAGATAAAATTGAAGAATATTGACCTTAAGATAATTGCCCTTCCGGAAAAGAAAGGGGGAGTCAAAAAGAATCTAGCTTTCAATTATCCTCAGCATCAATACTTCATTTTAACTTGATTCAAATTCAGTTGATATGCTAAAATCATTTAAGAACTATAAAGATCAATCTTATGCACAAGGAAAGAACTGAAAATTGAATACTTTGAGTGATGCACATTGTATCTAGTTCTAATCAAAACATTATACTTGTACATCTGATCAAATACTGTGTATATGTTTAAATCTCAAATTTTGCATATACTCAGTGTTTTGTCATCATCAAAAAGGGGGAGATTGTTGACCCCCTAATAGATTTTGATGAATACAAAACACTAGAGTAAAATTCCATTATATCTTAACAATTTAATTGAGGAATTCATGTGTCTTATTAAGAATATTGTTAAGAAATGTCTAGGCAAGTTTCCATAATTTTTATGAATTTATTGAAGAATATTTTGAGTTAAAGAAAACAGATCAGGGACAGCCGAGACGTCTCCGGATAGTTTCAGAGACGTCTCTGGCACAAACAGGAAGAACCGGCACACTTGGAGACGTCCCCGACACCTGCCGAGTCGTCCCCGCGTTAGCGGAGTCGACTCTCTCAGTAGCGGAGTCGACTCTCTCAGTGGCGGCAGAAAGGCAGTTTTCAAGAGATATGCGCGAGACGTCCCCACAGTAAGCCGAGTCGTCCCCGCAAGTAAAAAGGAGACTTCCCGAGTCGTCCCCAAGATAGCGGAGACGGCTCTCTCAGGGTTTTCCAGAGAATGGTTTTTTGGGTGATAAGGAAGCGGAGTCGACCCTGAGACAGCGGAGTCGTCCCCATGCATAAAGTGCAGACAACCCGAGACGTCCCCTGAAGGAGCGGAGTCGACTCTCTCAGGAAATACCAGAGGACATGTTCTTCGGAGATAAAGAAGCGGAGTCGTCCCCAGATCAGCGGAGTCGTCCCCATTCAAAAAGTGCAAACAAGCCGAGACGTCCCCTGAAAGTGCCGAGTCGACCCCAGACAACGGAAAAAGTAAAATCTTGTAGCCGAGACGTCTCCCGTTGAAGCGGAGACGTCCCCGGAGTGACTGGGACGCGACTGACAGCTTTTCAGGTTTGGTTTGAATTTCAAATCCTTCTTTCTTTGTCTCTAACGGCTATATTTGCTTTTTGGGCTATAAAAGGGACCTCTTAAGTGCTTCTCAACAACTCTTCACCAACCCAAAGCTAGATCATTCAAGAGAGAAGTAAGAAAGAAAAGTTCAAGGGAGTGAGTGCATTCAAGTGAAGAAATCAAGTGTTTTCAAGCTTTCCAAGTGATTTCAAGCTCAATCACTCTCGTGCGCTTGGGATTCAAAGCTCACACTCAATCCTACGCGCTCCACATCGGAAGAATCAATATCTCCCACGCTTCCAACGGCAAAAGGATTCTTCCGGGTTCTATTGTTCATAATTGCAATATTTGCTTTTTAGAGCTTTTCCTTTCTTTTGTAAACTCTTTCGTTGTGGTGCTTGTTCCAGTCAAGGGACTTGGAACAAGGGAAAGGCGTCCCAAGCCTAAGTGAAATTGGGGGTTTTAGGGTTTGTTGTGAGCCCGGTGTAAAACAACGAGTTGGGTAGTGAACTCGCAAAACTACCGTACTGTAATCGTGGATTATAGTGGAAATTCCCAAAGGTGATTTGGGGAGTGGATGTAGGAGCAGTGGAAGCTCCGAACCACTATAAAACCTTGTGTTTGCGATTGACCTTTTTCATTCCTCCTTCTTTACTTTAGTGCATATATTCGTGTGTTTTATTTTTAATTAGTCAAAAGTTTTTAAAACACCCAATTCACCCCCCTCTTGGGTGACCATCTCTGGGCAACAGAACCCAAATGATCTGAATTTAAAATTTGAAATTAAAAGTTGAAATTCAACATAGAGAATTTGAAGCTGCGATATACAGCAAAATACACGACTTCATGACTACCATCCAATCCCAATATCTTACCACCGCTGATATCACTTGTCATCAAGCTGAAGAGAGAGCAAGGAAGAAGAGGAGGGAAAGAGAGAGAGAGGGTGTGAGAGAGAGAAGGTGAGGAAGGAGGGGAGATACAAATGACATATGAAGTGAAAAGAATAAATGAATTTATTGACTATACTAGTAGTTTAACACCTCGTATTCAATTTAAGAACACACCATTCTGGTGTTAAATGGTTTCCCTACATTGACTGATATTTGGCATTCAATTCAGCTCTCAGATAATGAGTACAATCAATAAACTTTTGACATCCACACCACCCCAAATAAAATGAAACTAGCATCAGAGCATGATCAGGTCGATGTGCAGATGCAATCACAAAGATTTCATATCAGAAAAGTCTGAATCTAGACCAACATTTTATCTTTATCAGGCCATGGATCCACTGAAAGCCAGGGAAAGCAAATTACTACCTACTGACATTACCAAGCCAGAACAGCAAACGGAGCTGAACTGCAGCCATGAAGAGCAGAAGATAATGATGCCTGGCAGAGTGTAAGCATAAATGTTTAAGCAAATATATTCCTCTAGTTTGAGTGTAATCAGAACAGGCTGCATAATAGTAGCGATATATATACACACACACATGAAACCTAATCATGCAGGCTTGAAATCTTTGATGAAGTATCCGTAAATTTTCAAAGAAAGTGGACATCAAAGTGATTTTTATAAAAAGTTCCCTTGGATTCACATTTGAGCAAATAATTCTCCAAAACTGAAATGTAGCTCATCGATGTCTTAAAGAAGCTTTCTAGTGCATATGAACACTAGAAAAGTTACACAAGTATTAGTTTTGGGAAGACTATCAAATCCTTTAGAATTCTAAAATTTATACTGCAAGCCAACCGTTACATTACATTTCTCATGAACATGATGAAACTGAACATCAAAGGTCAGAAATTGTATGAAAAGATAAAGGGAGAATGTTCCATTCATAGTTGGTTTAAGCACAACCAACAAATTACTCGGTGTACTCTTTATAAGAATGTTCCATTCATGTTTAGAAGAAGAATCTCCTTCTAAGGCAAAGGCTTTTAGGCTACTATGATTCTCTACATCTAGTTGCAGAGAATGTGTCATAGCAAAAATCATTTTGGGCTTCACACACCAGCCTGCCCTAATTCCCACTAAAACTTGCACCAAAGCGTAGTAAAAAGAAATGATGAAATTGATGCTGCCCATTTAACTATAATTTTGTTAGCTTTGATCTGGAAACAATATCTGTTTAACTACACAAAGACATTTGGCCGTTAGACATTTTCTGTCACCCCAATTTTGGCCGAATTTTAGACCAGTGAGTTTTTTTTTTGGTACATCGGTGACTCACACACAATAGATGAGAATGTAACTCATAAAATCAGAAAAAAAATCAGAAAATACAAACAAGATGGTATAGAATGTGTCTCTTCCAGAAAACATCTATGGAGTAATGGACCGCATAAGAAGCCATCCAATCTGCAGCATTATTATTTTTTTATCCACGGCAGACTGCCTGGGATTCGGAATCAGTGGGGTTTATTATAATTCCTCTTCGTGAAAAAAAAGCCAGGGGCAATATTTACATGGAAACATCAATTCCCATGCGGGTGAAATGCGGTCGCACGCAAGCATGTAGCTGTCCTGTAGATAACTCCAGCGGCCGTACATATGAAGTTCCCCTTTCCCACCTGCCCCTGGGGGCGAATCCATGCCCACTTGCTCCTCAGAGAAGTTCCCAGTGTTCTTCTCCTCTCCTTTTCCTCCACGTACATAGCCGCTGAGCTCCAGGATTCAAATTAAAAAGCCCATCCATTCCATGGAAGCCTCTCGCTGTCATCTCCATCTCCTCCCGTCATACACTCCCCTTCTCCACAGAACCATTTCCAAAGCCAAACTGCCACCCCTCCTAAACCCTAGGACTCGTCTCGTGGTTCCCTCGGCAATGCGCTCGCGGATATGCGATTCTAGGGTTTACAGTAGCCGGAGCTGGCTGTTACCCAAATCTTCGAGGAGACCACTGGTATTTCCTCCGACTCAAGCTTCTGACAGGCAGGCAGAGCTTGCCGATGGCTTCGACGGCCGGATTTTGGTTGGATCGGGGGTCACTGTTCTCTTCGCCGTCTTGAATCGGGTTCTATATAAACTGGCCCTCGTTCCCATGAAGAATTATCCCTTCTTTCTGGCCCAAGTCACCACCTTTGGGTAAGCTTCTTTGGTAATTAGAAGACTGTACCCGTCGCTGCTTCTGTGGGCCTCGTTGTGTGATTTGATTGAAGTTAAAAGGCACGATCTTGTTCGAGTAGTGCAGATTGTTTTCCCTTGTCCCACTGTTCGTTTCAGTTGGTGTTGCACAAGAATATCTAGTGATTTTTGTAACACGACCTCGTTTATGGGTTTTTGAGTTGAGTTGATATCTTTTCTGATTTGAAATGTCTCCATACACTTCATATTGGTTGGTGATTTTTATGGAATTACTCTGCTAATGGGCTTTTGAGTACATATATGTCATGCTCTTGATATCTTTGGTATCAATCTGTCAATTTTCTGGCACCACTGTTGATGGATTTTGGGTGGACGTATGTTCTTATTACTGATATTGATTGGTGACCTGCTGTGTTTTATGTACTGGTTGTTGATCAGCTTGATGCAAATGGGCATGCTTATTTTGTTTGTCTGATGTTTACTGCGTGCTTTTCTTTATTACCAGATGACGGATGAAATTTATGTGGCTAATGTTCTTCACTTGGAACTTTCCTTGTCTTTCTCCCAAAGATAATGATAGTAGTTTCAAGATTTAGCATTTAAAATGTCTTCTATAGCAGGTGATTGGCTGTTAGAGAAAAAGAGAGAATCATATGATATCACGGGGTAGAAAACTTCTACTCAAAATAAAATTATTGATTCATTGCATTAGGGTGAATTTATGTAACAAGAAACCTATTTGTGTATCTGTGAGACCCATGTGAGCATGTGTTTAGTCCTACATCGGTTATTCGCCAGAAAGATTTTGGATACTTATACAGGACTAAGAAATTTAAAAAATACCTTTTGGTTAGCTATTTTAGGTGAGGTCCTGTGTTGTTACAAATAGTATCAGAACAGATCCAGCCCATGGCTTATATGGACTAGGAGATATTGCAATATGGACTTATTGAGGCTGACCATGAGCCGATCGTGGTGTTTGTGATTAGATTTGAATGGATTTAGATCCCTATCATGATGTGGACATCAAGTCTTAAACGGGGGCAGTATGTGAGGACCCATGCGAGCGTGTATTTAGTCTCACATCGATTATTCGCTGGGAGGATCTTGGGCACTTATACAGGACTAAGGAACCCAAAAAATACCTTTTGGCTAGCCATTTTGAATGATGTCCTGGATTGTTATAGTTGTAGCCATCAAATTCAGGAGAATATGCAAAATTACAAAGTATAACATTTTGCACGGTATACAATGGCATCCAGATGATGAATTTATGCATTATATTTGTCGATGTGATTTGTTGATTATATATTTTTAAATTTATTTTTGTCAAGAAATTAACATATTGCTTGTTGCAGTTTCTTATTATATATTGCGAATACGGGCAAATATGTTATGAATAATTGGGGAGTTTTCCATTTCTTTTTCACATGATATCTTTACTTCATTAAGCAGTTCTTCATCTATGAATTAGCAAGTTTATATTTGTATAATATGCCAGAATTAACATAGTTTATCACAGATATGTGGCGGTATATTTCTCTATTCTCTACATCAGATACCGTGCTGGGACTGTGACTAAGGAAATGCTGGCCATCCCAAAATCTCGTTTTATAGCAATTGGTTTCCTGGAAGCCCTTGGCGTTGCTTCAGGGATGTCTGCTGGAGGTAACTGTAGATTTTATCCTTTTTCCTTTTAAAATGTCTTAATTTTCTCTTTAGTTTTTCTTTTGATGCTGGATATGACCATTGATTTTTCAGTTTGCTTAATGTTAAAATTGATGCCTTTTGTATTCTTTTGGAGAATGTTGGCAGAAGGTTAACTCACGGTAGTGAATGTGTGCAAAAATAAAGTTAATCAAAGATAAGGTTCTTTAGTTTTTTGAATGTATAATCTTCTTTTTGTAATCATTAGTGCTATTTGTTTTTGATTGATCTCTTTGTACATGGACATTAGCAAAAGAAGATGAAATTGCTCTATTATATTGTAGACTGTATTTACAAATAAGACCTTCTTTCATATTCCATGCAGCTATGCTTCCTGGACCTGCCATTCCTATATTGTCTCAGGTAATGCTGGTCTTGAGTGAGCTAATTATTTCAAAAATGATAGTTTCTTTTTCCTCAATTTTCATCTGCTTGGCATATTATTTCTTGAGCTATTTGTTTTATATTTATCTACATTAATAGACTTAGCTATCATCATATATCTGGACATGTTTACAGAAAAGTTTGCATCTCAGTTATCACTCTTGAGGATACCCTTAAAAGCATTTTGCTCTGTTCTTTTTTTGGCTCAAAATAGCCCCTTGTGTTTGTAAACCCTAGGCATGAGTCAAGGACAAAATCTCCATGAGCAGTGATTTCTTGTCTTACAGAAAGAGGCATAGTATCACTCATCATCTCTAATTATTCTGCAAGACTTTTTTTTGATAAAAAACTGGGCGAACAGTTTATCAAAAACTGGGTTTTATTACATGTCATTAATGACACAAAAAATGTGTTGCCTTTGTATAATTAAACGTTTTGGCTTCTGCCAAAGGACTTTCCAGCGAGCAGTTACATCCTGCTGAAGTTAGTACTTCTGCTTAAAGTTACAAATTCTATTACTTGCTAAAATTCTGTAGGCAATCCAACTTAATACACCCCAATTATTATTTGGTAAGTAAAATCTACTTCCACCAGGAAAATCTTTTGTCCTGAGATGTCTCCTCAACCTACTGCATGAATTTCTACTTCAAGAGAATGAACTAAAACAATTTTTCCGATCTTGATAATGATGATCGGTTATCTTTTAGCACCGTCTTTTCTGGAACTCAAAAAAAATGAAGGAAAGAGAAAGAAAAAGAAAAAAAATAGAGACCTTATTGATGTTTAATTGATGGGATGGCATTGTTCCAAATAGCCTTTTCTTCTTTCCACCCAGTTATTTTAAAAAAACTATAAATAAACTATAAATACATTCTACAGTAAACACCCTTTAATGCAGAATTTTTAATACAAGTATCCAAATTTGTTTTACCTTTTAGGGCTGGTGTGGCATTTAATTTCTAATCGCAATAAAGGACAAATTAAATGTCTTATGAATTAAGTTGATGAAAGTCTAAACACATACAAATAGATAACTCCTTGATCTTCGGGTTGCTAGACTGCAATGTTAATAGATAGCATTCAAAATTAAAAGAAAGAACCCGTATGCAACGTTCACCAAATCGATACCGGAGGGTGTATTAGCCAGCGACTGGTTTGGCTTGATCAAGGTATGTACCATGCCATTCGGGGCGTATTAAAATAGGGAGAGCCAGAGAGGAAGGGGGAGAGGAAAACGAGGTGAGGGAAAGAGAGGAATAGAGAGAGAGAGGAGGGAGAGGGAGACAGACAAGCCGAGAGGTTTCGAACAACCCTCCACATTGTCGTCAAGGGGGGAGAGAGAGGGAGGGGAAGAGAGAGAGGTCGAGAGAGAGAGAGAGAGAGGCATAGTATCACTCATCATCTCTAATTATTCTGCAAGACTTTTTTTTGATAAAAAATGGGTGAACAGTTTATCAAAAACTAGGTTTTATTACATGTCATTAATGACACAAAAAATGTGTTGCATTTATATAATTGAACGTTTTGGCTTCTGCCAAAGGACTTTCCAGCGAGCAGTTACATCCTGCTGAAGTTAGTACTTCTGCTTAAAGTTACAAATTCTATTACTTGCTAAATTCTGTAGGCAATCCAACTTAATACACCCCAATTATTATCTGGTAAGTATAATCTACTTCCACCAGGAAAATCTTTTGTCCTGAGATATCTCCTCAACCTACAACATGAATTTCTACTTCAGGAGAATGAACTAAAACAATTTCTCCGATCTTGATAATGATGATCGGTTATCTTTTAGCACCGTCTTTTCTGGAACTCAAAAAAAATGAAGGAAAGAGAAAGAAAAAGAAAAAAAATGGAGACCTTATTGATGTTTAATTGATGGGATGGCATTGTTCCAAATAGCCTTTTCTTCTTTCCACCCAGTTATTTTTAAAAAACTATAAATAAACTATAAATACATTCTACAGTAAACACCCTTTAATGCAGAATTTTTAATACAAGTATCCAAATTTGTTTTACCTTTTAGGGCTGGTGTGGCATTTAATTTCTAATCGCAATAAAGGACAAATTAAATGTCTTATGAATTAAGTTGATGAAAGTCTAAACACATACAAATAGATAACTCCTTGATCTTCGGGTTGCTAGACTGCAATGTTAATGGATAGCATTCAAAATTAAAAGAAAGCACCCGTATGCAACGTTCACCAAATCGATACCGGAGGGTGTATCAGCCAGCGACTGGTTTGGCATGATCAAGGTATGTACCATGCCATTCGGGGCGTATTAAAATAGGGAGAGCCAGAGAGGAAGGGGGAGAGGAAAACGAGGAGAGGGAAAGAGAGAAAAAGAGAGAGAGAGAGGAGCGAGAGGGAGACAGACAAGCCGAGAGGTTTTGAACAACCCTCCTCATTATCGTCAAAGGGGGAGAGAGAGGGAGGGGAAGAGAGAGAGGTCGAGAGAGAGAGAGAGAGGGGGGGCTTAGGGGGAGGGGGAGAGAGAGGGAGAGGGAGAAGAGGGAGACTTACTTGGTTGGTCAAGGATGATGATAGAGAACATTCTCAAAGCGGGCAGCAAACGGGGATGATGGGGGTATTAGGGTTTCGAAGGGTGAGGAGTGAATAAAGCGAGCAATGGACAGTTTCAACCCTTGAAGGAAGTAGTGAGCCAGCTAAGCCCTCAATCCTTTTATGCCCCAAATCAAACCCTCGAACCATACCAGTAATCGACCGGTCCAATTTGCACGGTTCGACAAACTATGCTTATATGGCTTTAAGTTTGAAGGATAAGAGACCAGTCTAGGAGGATTAGATTGAAGAAAAGCTTGACTATATGATGTTACTTGGAGGATAAATTTAAATAACTATCATGCAGTTAATTTGGAGGAAAAAAAAAAGAAAAAGGAGTAATATTCATGACAAAGGATGAAGGATAATTCTTTATGCATATTACGCTAACGTCGATGGTAACAACTCATAAAAAGATAGTTTTGCGGACCCTAAACAAAAAGATAATCTAAATAAATAGATAAATTAAAGATCTTATGATTTAAGTTGAAGAAAATCTAAACAAATACAAATATATAACTCTATGATCTTCAGGTTGCTAGACTGCAATGTTAATGGCTTTAAGTTTGAAGGATAAAGGACCAGTCTAAGAGCATTAGATTGAAGAGAGGACTCCGCTTTATGATGTTACTTTAAGGATAAATTTAGATAAATATCACACAATTAATTTGGAGAAAAAAAAGAAAAATGAGTAACATTCATGACAGAGGATGAAGAATAATTCTGTATGCATATTATGCTAAGGTTGATGTAACAACTCACAGAAGATACTTTTGCAGATCTTGAAGTTATATACAGGAAAAGAGAAGACAAACTCACAGAATTCTTCCCGCTGTAACATAAGCTTTAAAATTGGATAAACAGTACTTTCTTTACCATAAATAAGCCTGAAATCAGTACCAACAACTTCAATATAGAAGTACACCATAAATGGGAGAAGCAGTTATATGGAACTCTCATATTTAGGTTGAGAAGATAAATACAAGAGAGACCAGCCCATAATTTCATTACGTGGGCAGTGACATCTTAGTATCACCTATTATTTAACTAATTATTGTAAATAATAGGTAGAGAATGAATAAAGCATTTATAGGACCCTCAGCTAAGCGAATAACTATAAATATGTTGAGCAAAGTTGGGTTAAATTTGACTTCTAGCTCAAGATTATATGATAGATCTTCAAGTGCTAACTGGTTGGATAAATCAGATTCTATGAATCTAAGATAGGTTTTGGTCAGGCTAGTTGTGATGTAGTTAGATATGATTAGTTCGATTTTGAACGGTCTTCTTTTGTTTGTGGGTGCTTTTTTTTTTTTTTTGGATTGTGTAGATTTGTTTTTGATGGATGAATTACATTTGGTCATATTTGCAACCCAGTTATGATTGATCTGAAATGGTTGGATCAAGTGGCCATTGCGAACAGTTTTATTTTAGTCATGGGTTACTCCTGTCCATGTGCCTATTTATCTGTTAAAGTGGGTTCTCAGTTTAAACTCTGTTACAAGCACTGTATGGTTATCTTTCAAAAATCATTACCTCATAGTCCTATTGCAAAAGATATGGTGAGATAGACTTGACCCATCTCTATGAAGCTGGTTTTTGTAAACCCCCATAGGATCAACTAAACTTTGGGAACACTCTGTGACCAACGTGTGACCTAACATCAGTCCTCTATACATCAATATCAAATTCATGGGCATTATATTGATGCACGATAGAAGTTGCCTTCGAATGCAGAAGGCATAGCTGGTAAAGAAACCTGCCATATCAATTGTGTAGTCTAAGCTCAAATGAATCAACCAAGAAGCAATGTACTTCAAGGTTACTCTAGACTTAGAAATGTCTAGCGAATAACTATTCTGGTGAAATAGACAGCCCATTCGATGATCGAGGAAGACAAGGAGTATCAGGGAAATGCGTGTGCTTTATTGTAGCCCCAAAAACCAGGTTATGATGCTACCCCTTTGAATTCATGGACCCAACCCATTGGTAAAACGTCACATGATAACTTGATCTCATGTTTGACCTGTCTACAAGATTATCTTGAGATGAATTGAAAACAATTTAAACTTAATAGGATGAAACATCTGAACTACCTATAGATACTACACCTCAACAGAGCCCCATAACTCTTCCCTTGCAGCTGCACCTTGCTTGCTGACTGAGACCCCGATAGAACTATGTTCCTCTTCTTCCACTTTCTTTTCTGTGCTGTGGACAAACTTTTTCTCAGGCTTCTTTCATCTTCTTTTCAATTCATTTGCACAACAACCACCCTTGTTCCTGTTCTACATGTACTAGCTTGGTGTCCAGCTAAAACCTTGATAAGGTCGCCATTGGATTTCTTTACATATAGTTTCTGGTATTTGACAGCAGTTATGAAAGGCAACTATAGCATATTTAACGATGACAAATAATGCAAACCATATTGATATGATTTCTTGGACAATGCTATATAAAATCCATACTCTTACCGATTGTCGTGATGCTATCCATTTTTTACCAATTGTCATAATGTTATCCATTTTCTAGAGAAACAAATTGCTAAAGTTGAATGCATACAAGATAACACCTGATTCTAGTGCTAAGGAAGTATTTCCATGCTTTTCTGTTAATGAATGCCTCGACTAATATTTGCATTCCTCAATTGATGCTGGATGCCCAAATCTGAGGTTTGGATATTTACCATAAAATGTTGTAACGCTGCCATGAAAACTATTATACTTACCGTTGTTTGCTTGCAGCAATTGGTGGCATGTATAGCATGCTGAAAGGTTAAAGGATATTATTTTTCCCTCCTCTTTTTCTCTTTACTGCAGATGATTTTTCAAAAATCGTGGTAATTGTTCTCTAGCATCAGTATAAATGATGAGCTTTAAAAGTTTTGACTCTTGTTTTCCTTTGTTTTTCCATCTTTAAATGCCTTCTGTTTCGCAGTAAGTTCCTGATGTTGTCTTTGGACCCCTTCTTTTTTTCACTATTTCTTTATATACCTTTTTGTCGTTTTATGGCTTTCTACAGCATCTAGTTAATGTATGGGAATCTAAATAGGTTGCACGCTCTGATTAAGTAGGATAAGATGAAGTTCTTTTTCCTATAGATTTTTCCCAAAGAAAGAATGCCACCTTCATGGTTGAGTGTAGCTGTTACCTTTTTTACCTAATTCTCTTACTGTGTAGTTTACAGTCTTTCCAGTATAGTTACAACATGCTGTCTTCATAAATGAACAGGATTTTTTTATGGAGTTAGCAAGCAATTCTATGAATACTTATTCAAAGAGTGGAGCGCTTTATTTATTTATTTTTTGTTCTAATGTTTTGTTATATCTCCATCTTCTATTATGCATGTTGCAGTCATTCTTGGTGTGGCAGCTTATCTTATCTGTCATAATTTTGGGAAGAAAATATTCATTCAACCAAATCTTTGGTTGCCTACTTGTAACTGTAGGAGTGGTTCTAGCAGTAGCAAGGTATGTTATTAGGGGAATTTGAGATCAAGCCTGATACTTATCATCTTTATTTCATTTGGTTATTCTTTATTTGCAAAGTTTAGTGCTCAATTCATTTTATTGATAAAAAACATTGTTGTAAAGACTATGATTGTATTGATTTTTTTTTCTTTTTTTTTTCGCTAATTGCTTGGGTGTTCACTTGAAGTTAATATTGGTCAGGCAATTTTCTTGATATGGTTTTTTTATGCAAATTATTGAGCTTTCATATAATGAGCTCATTATTCTCCCATAAGTTAGAGGGGAAGGTTTTAAAGCACTAGTTTATTCTCTTTCCTAGCAGGGTTATATATGTAAAGATAAGATTTTTTTTAATAGACCAAGGCTTTTTTCTAATTAAAATAAAAATAATCGAAGCCTTTATCTAGGTTCATCTCTTTGCTCTTCAAATATCTTTTAAAGCACAACTGTACCTGCTCTCATGTGAATTGTGGACTAGAAAGTGCTATAGCTCTTCTTTTTTTTTTTCAATTACATAGATGGCTTAAACCCATCTATAGCTCTTTAAGATGTACTTTTCAATGCTCATGTTGCCTTGTCACCTTAATAAGCTAACTGAAGTGTGGACCCCAGCATACCCATAGTGCACCTAGGAACTAGTTTGAGGCTTAGGATTTGACCATGAACTCAACGCAGTCTAGCCTTTGTGCGCGCTCTATTGCATCATGGGCATGAGATTATATTGCATGCATTTTGCACAATTAGTTACTAAGTATTGACTTGACACAAATTGCATGGGCTAGCATGGGGCACTGGTGTCGTGTGCTTGTTGGAGTAAAGCTTTCCTTGCTAGACTTATGCATAGGTGAGACGAAGGATTTAGGTCCCTTTGAAATGGGATCCCATCGTTGGTACCGGATAGTTCCATAGGAAACCAAGACATGGACACCTACAAGACACTGGTCTTTTAATAGGCTGGGACATCTTGCTTATCTTAACTGAAATCTGCTGGTACCATCTGGTATCAAAGCCTACTTGGCCAACACCAGGATTGATCCGACCAAGTTGCTTAATTTTGAAATAAAAATGAGAACGAGAGAAGTGGGGGGGCACATTCTCTTTCTCTTTGGCTAAGTCAAAGAAGGGAAGTGCAGATAGAGACCACACTTGTGTGTGTGTGTGTGTGAGAGAGAGAGAGAGGGAGGGAGGATAAAGAAGGGGAAGAAGGGCAAATCTGCCCTGCCCTCACACCTATTTGGCCTTCTCGACACCAAAAACTCATAGAAAGCATATCAATATTCACTTTAATACTCATTTAGGAGAAGAAAGTTTAATGAATGCATAAATATATAGAGTAAAAAATATAAAGCAAAAGATTTGGCATCCCAATATGCTATTAGGATGCAGACAATCCTAAAAGTCGATGGTGGCTCCTGATACTATCCAGACCTAGGACAAAAGCAGTACGGAGCTCGTTATTAGTATTTTAAACCTTGGGTGAGATATTCTTTTTCTTCCTTTTTAAAGTTTATTCAAAGGGTAGGGAAAACCAAGTAATTTTTTAGAAAAACTATCAAGAATATCCTAGTGCACGCCACTGCAAGGTCCGGGGAGGGTCAGATCTATGTAGCCTTACCCCCACATGCAAGAGACTATATCCATATTTCGAACATGTGACTCCGAGATCACCATGGAACAACCTTGCTGTTGCACCAAGGCATACTAGAAAAATATCAAAATTCAAAAATAAAGAGAAGAGAGGGGGAAGAAATATGAAAGCTAGAGAACACTCAAGTACTGTGGCAACTAATCTTTCTCCAGAGATATGTGACACTTGTTAGTCTCTTCTTGTTGCAGAGATTCAACCAGGCCGTTAAAAGCTTCACAGCCTTTCAAGCTAAAGCAGAAAGAGAGCTCGATTTACTGTGGAAATTTCTTCCATTCCATTTTTCCCTGTGTACTCCTGCAGATGGCAATCACCTACTGATCAAAGTTAATCTTATAATGCGATTCTCTTGTTTCACCAAACTCTCAATAGTGAAGTGAGAGATGAAGGTCTACCTTGAATGACTATAACTCGAAGATAGATGTTGGATACTTGTTGAGTAAAAGAATGGAAAATAAACAAACGATTGCCATTTCCTCTCAATGTCCACAAAGTTCAATGTCCTGTGCTTAATCATTTCTGATGCAGGTTCTTTTGTTGTCAATATTATCTTAAAGTGCCAGCCATGTGAAGATTTTAGTCCTGTTTGAGGCACTTGATTTTGGAGAGTGTTGAATAAAGGGCAATCAGTCCACCATCATTTAGAAATTTATAACAATCTCTAACATAAATGTTCAATTTTTATTCCTCTCCATGATAGCTTTATCCATGTCGCTGTTGGGCCTAATATTTGTTAGTAAACAAGAAAGACGAGTCCATCTTTCATTTTCTCTTTAGAGTTTAAAGATCTGTTCAATTTGATGTTTGAATTTCTAGTTCTTCTGTTAAACTATGAAGCTACAGTCACATCTCTCCTACTGGCTGAAGGAAAAGATTTGGAAAGAGGGAACAGGGAGGAATGCCAGCTGACATAGGGAGATAGTTGTCTTGGTTAGCTTTCGCATGTATTGGCTTACTTCGTGCTTGACCGACCTTACTCTCTTCCTAGGTCTAGTAAGAAAGAAGCCCCATCCATGTTATTTTTTTCATTGCATAAACATTCCTTACATGAGAAGTCCAACATACTTAATGAACCTCTGTTATGTTCTCATCCTTCTGAATCTAAGAAAGAGCTTTTATCCAGAGATTTTTCTTACAATAATTGTTTTAAACTTTAAATCTCCTATCTCTTCTCAACTACCTGGTTGATCTATTGTGCTGGAGTATTGTATTTTTTTTTTGTGTGCTATTGACACTAGACCAATGTCGGACCGTACTGGTTCTCTGGCAGAACGAGTCGGTACGGGCTTATGCCGTGCCGGGCCCGTACCGACACAGTAGAAGAGGCGGGGGAGAGGGAGAACAAGAGAGAAAAAGAGAGAGCGAGGGGGAAGGGTGGGCGGGAGGCCGGCGGAGGGTGGCGGCCTCCTTCACTCTCCCTATCCCACCCTTCCCCGCTTGCTTCCTCTTTTTCTCTCTTTCCTTCTCCTTCTTCGGTTCCGGTAATGGTTTTCATTTTCGTTGCCGGAACCATACTGGTGGGCCACCAGTATGGCTCGGAATGGCTGGAACCATCCGGTTCGGGATGATTTCGCCGACCCTGCACTCGAATATAATTAAAATCTAGCTTTATCTTCAACATTTTGACACTTGATAGCTCATAAAATAGAGTGTTGTTCCACCTTTTGAACTTAGATCTACTAAATTATGTGAAATCTTCCAAGGTACCAGATTGGCGCATGGTGCCCTCATTTCATTTTTGCTTTCTCAGCATGTTTGAGTGCTGGTCCTGCTGGATTGAGCCATTTGTTATGCTTATCTAAGCTGTAGACTGGCATGTGCTGAATTTAGAGTGTTGACTCTGATTATTGTCCATGCTTAGATATCAAAGTGATTCATTTAAGTTTGCCTGCTCCTAGAAAGCATCTGCTAGGAGTCAGTGTTGGTGTAGGAAAGCTAGTGAAGGTTAAAGCATGTTGTTTACCATTACTTATGCAAGACATTGCATTATATCATTTAATACTTAAAGAAGTTTTTGAACTGTTACCTATTAGTCTAGTTGGTCCTTTTCCTTAAAGGCCTAATGTTAATGTGAACTTCAAGAACTCGATCATTGATGTTTGGTCTCAGCATATCTCCATAGTGCGGAAGGTGGATACAGCTTTTCAGAAGCACTTGCTTATTGGTTCCATACATGGAAAGAGTATTTTTCTTGGCTAGTATCATGGAGCTAATTAGCCCAAAGCCCCAAACAAAGTGCACTGTGGGTCTGAAGTTTTGGAAACAGCATAGCTAGTGTGTCTCAACCGTCTACTCTGCAAATGTATCTTAGAAAATCAAAAGGTCTAGACTTGTTCGTTCTTTGGATTTTATGTTCAGAAATATAGCCCACATTGTTATCCTATGCTGACATTTTGGTATGCAAAGAAGCTTTATTTTTCCCCCTTAAATGGAACTAATGAAGACATTCCGATAACCCCATTACATCTGCTTTTTCTTGCTTTTCATGATTTTTGTTTTATCTTAAAAAATAACAATGAGATGGACAAAGTTTGGGGGTGATTCCCTTAGTGGCAAAGTAATCCAAAAATAATTCCATATTTTTGTATCTTCTTTAAAGAAACGATAAATGCATGCATCTTGAGATTGGAGTCTTTTGAAACCATATTTGACACTTATTGCTAATTTCACATATCTTTTCTGAAGAATTTTTAACTTCATCTGTATAAGTATAGTATTGAATGCAGCTAAAGATAACGTAGCATGATCATGGGCCTTGATGAAATGATATTTATTTGAAACCTGGAAGGAAGGTTCATCGTAACAGGGCACATACCGCCTCGTACTAGGAAATACCATACCCATACCAAACGAATATTCGGTATAGGGGCATGCTGAGTGTCTATACGCGAAACAACCCATATCGACACTGTACAAACATAGTACCAGTACAGGTACTGAAACTGGTATCACAAACCTTGCTTGGAAGTGACTTTCTTGAAAGAATTAAGCTTTGATGTGAATAACTTATTCTAGTACATGAACCAGTGAATGTTTTGGCTCCTTCATCGATCAACTCTGAACAAAATGTCATAGATTAAAATGAGGACATTATCATTGATATGATGAATTCATATTCACAAATTTGCCAGAGACACTCCAATTTTCATGGTTGATGAATGATTCTGCACAATGACCATAGGCATTTGCAATTGAGGATGTTCTTCTATGCTGCAGAAACTAACTTAGCAAGCATTTTTTTTTGCTTGGCCAGGATCAATATGATAAACTATATAAAGATCGTCCGACACTTCTTTTTTGGTCTAATTGATGAGTTTCCTTTTGTTTATATTGTTGCTTAGTTTTTTTAAGAGATTTGACTTGCTCCCAAACTTTGAACTTTCCTATATCATGCCTGGCCGTATGTCAAACAATTTTGGCAAGTAAATTAGTACCAACCAATTTAGGATTTTAAGATTGTAAATTGTGATATCACTAGACATTGTTAGCTTTTTTGCTTCCTTTTCATGTTACATTATTTGTCCAGATTAGTTTAGTTATGATATAATTAACTAAGCATGGTGTGCCCATGGACTCTGAAATTTGATTGCAATTATGTGTATAAGTTATCATACAGTTTATGTTATTATTGGACCTTTATTTAAGTATAAGGTCTGTTGCTGGCATCTTTTTTTCTTTCTTTTTTTTTCTTTCATGATAAAGATTATAAAGACTTCAACTTCTTGTTGCTGATTGACTGTAGTGGGGCAAATGGGGGTCAATTTCTATCTGAAGTTGAATTTCGCTGGCCAGCGCTGATGGTGGCCTCATCTGCATTTCAATCTGCCGCATCCATTCTCAAGGTTTAAGCCTCTGCTAGTTATTAGGTTTACATTAGTATTTCATATTGAAAAAACTCTAAACCACATATAATGGCAGGAGTTTGTTTTCATTGACAGTGCAAAGCGCCTTCAGGTAATTTTTGCTTGTAATTTCTTCAATTAAATATGTCATTTATTGCATTAAGACCATAGGTGAAGTGATGAACTAGTGTGGAATGGAATGTCGTTGTATTTTTTTTTTCATTTATAATTCTTTACAACCTTAAGCTTATCTTTATGCAGGGAAAGCCTCTTGACATATTCGTTGTCAATTCTTTTGGATCTGGGTTCCAGGTGAGTTTAAACCTGTATGGTTATTGTTCCCCCTTTTCTGTATTTATTTGTTTCTCAAAAACTGTAGCAAATGCAGCTGGTGTGCCTACCTGCATTTTAGTTATATCAAGTTTTGCCAAAATGCAAGGTTTGAATTTGCAGTGTTCATGTTTGTTTTCCTTCGAATATCTTATGAGCTCAATTTTAAGAGGAGGTCTAAGTTGAGGTTCCTGATCCTTCGCATATGCAGGCTCTTTTTGTGTTTCTTCTTCTTCCTTTTCTTTCAAACATGAGAGGAATTCCTTTTCCTGAACTTCCCTCATACATAAAAAGTGGAGCTGCATGTTTTTTGAATTTAGGAGGCAATATGACAGGCAAGTTTTCTTAGTACAGAAATAACTCTGCAGTTAACCTTTGCTTATGTCTATTTCTTTAATATGTTCAAGATACGGTTGAGATATGCAGGAAATGAATAAATATTTATTAATATGTTTAAACATCAGTATCCCTGTATAGGTTGTTTAGAAAATAAACTTTCTATACCATTTCCCTCCTGATCCAAATCCTTTACTGTTTTTAATTATATTGAATGTAAAACCTCAAACTTGCTAGTTAATATTATCCATACGCTAGTTATCAGATGGTTTGCACTGAAAGTTTATGAAGAACAAAGTAAAATGCAACCCAAAACAAACAGAAATATCAGGAAAAGAAATGTTGATGCAGAACGATTATGAAGTCAATCAGCCTTTTTTCCTTTTTGTTTGAACTTTTACCATCATGAAATCGACAGCAAAGATTCCGTGTATAAGTGCTCATGTGATGTGCATAATGATTTTAAAGAAACACTGGTGACATGACACTAGCGTTATAATATGGTTTTCATGCAATAAAGAATATGTTGAGCTACAAGACAGAAGTGTAATTTGAACTGATGCAAGCGAAACTCATTATCTCATTTATCACATTTTCATTTATAACTGCTACATTTTTTGTTGCATTGCATGTCTTCTACAAATTTGACTGTATGACTAGTTTTGGTTCAAGAGAATAGAGGAACAAAAATCAAACTCTTTGCTATTCATGTATGTAAAGAATTGATAGTGTTATGATCAAGGTTCACAATCTCGGTATCAGGCACTGTATCGCTATCTTGTTGGTTTGGTACAGTACGGAATGTCTCTGTGCCGAAATAGCTTTATAACCATTTTTCTTAATTTTTATTTCGGTACGCCTTGGTATGGACCGGTATGCCTTGGTACGGACTGATATGCATCTTGGTACGGGGTGGTATGCCTCGATATGGTTAGTATGGGGCTTATACCGACTTGAAGGTATTTCGTATCGGTTTTCTTCCAGTATGGTACAATATGCCCTGCATCGCTCGGTATGGGGCGGTACGGCAGACCTTGGTTGTGATACTTTCCTTTCAAGATCCTTCATTGCATCAAGACTAGCCATTTGTAGAATCCCATAAAGATGGTTGACCACATGTTATGGGATGTTGATTGTTTAAAGTTTATTTTACAACACATCAGTTGATCTAGGCAACTTAATTGAATATAATCTTATATTACCGATAATCATTATATTAAACTTAAGGATGATTAACAATCATAGGCAAAATTCAAGGTTTCTCATCTACACTAGGAATTATAGTCTCACCCATCATAAGCATTTGTATTAGAAAATTAGTATAAGGTAAGGTATGCTATATGGGCCGGTTCAGCACGTATCGGTACCGGGGCCAAACAGTACGGTTTAACGGTGGAAAACGGTTCTTGCTGCGTACCAGTGCGAACCAGTCTGGTTCACACCGGTACCACTTGGTGCTGGCGCGGGGAAGAAGAAAGAAGAACAGGAAAGACGAGGAAGAAAGAGGAAGAAAGAAGAGGAAGAAGAAGAGAAAGAGGAGAAGAAGAAGAGGAAGAAGAAGAGAAAGAGGAGACTTACGGTACCGGGCCTCGTTAAGGCGATCCTTGTTGGCGCTTACTCGCGGGAGAAGAGCGGAGGAGAGAGAAGAGTGGAAGAGAGAGAGGAGAAAAAACGAGAAGGCTCGGAAAGAAGGAAATTCCGTGCGAGAAACGCGTCCACCAGGGAAATGCGTTGCGCGGTTGCGGTTTTAAGCGGGAAAACGAGGGAAACGCGCGGAATGCGTTTCGCGTGCGGTGGGCGGCTCACCTGTGTGCCCGCGCGCTTTTGCGCGTGCTGTCCCCGAACTGGGTCGGTACGACCCAGTTTAGTTTGGTACATTACCGGTATAGGTGCCTACCGGTACGTCGGTATAGCGGACCTTAACTATAAGGCAAAAACAAAAGTCATCTTTAATAAAACAGATGCCATGTTTGATTAATCTAAGGTTATCATCTACATGTGTATCTGTTTTTCTTTTTAAGAACTTTATGAAAATCCATCACCAAATGAGGTAAATCTTTTAAAGTCTTACAAATTGGTCTTCATCTTGTAGAAATCTGTGATTAATGCAAGGAATAGTGAAAACTCATCATCATATCTGCTAATCGCATATTGTGCTTTTATTGCTAAATAACAAATATGCATAGCAGTTGGGTACTGCCAGAAAAATACATACTCAAGGGTCAAGACCTTTGCATAGTAGCTACATTTTCACTTGGAACCTCTAGTCTGATCAAGAATATTAAATTCTTTCTTTAGATGCTGTTGTATGTTTTAAACGTTAAAACAGTTATGAATCTCATGAACATAACTCAAGCTAGCAAACTGGTGGACATGGATGCTATTACTAATGTACATGACTGAAACTTGCATTCTACACCAACCCCCAAGCAACACAAATATGACACTACCACTGATATTTTCTTTAATAGGAGAACAGTTTTTAGATAGTCTGACTCTGACAAATTTCTTTTTTTTTCTTTTCCTTTCTTTTACTGGTTGGTATATATAGTTTTGCAGAATTTGTTAGGGTGTGAGACCACAACATTATCGATAGATATAGGTCTAACCTCATGATCTGTCTTCAATCTATGAAAGAGAGCGCTATGGTATTGAACTTGTCAAAAAAGAGTGGCTAAAGGGCTATGAAGAGGAAGAGATGTGCAAGAGAAGGGAAGAAGAAAGGGGAAAGATGAGGTTGAAGAGATAAGGGAAGATGTTATGGTCACTCTTCTTAATATATTATTGCTTCTATTAACTACTGCCCAGATAATGTAAATATATTTATTGTTAGATCACATAGAATGGGTCCAAAATCCACATGAAAAGAAAGCTCTATACAAAATTGAACCAAAGGTGCCGAAACACCATTACCACCTCTTAACTCCAGATCTCTCCTTCAATCATAACCTCTAAGTTCAGACCTTCAATCATGCTTTCAACTCCGTTCCCCTCCTGATGACAGGGGTGACATGCCTAAATTTTGGAGTAAATGACCTTTGTATTAGCCTTCACAGGGGTGAAAACACTTGCATTGAAGTTGATTTCACTTAATATTCTACTTGCACCGCCACATATATTTAAAGATCATGTGCTCTCTTTCTTATAGGAAAACCTAGTCTGTCAAAGATGTGGATGCAGTTAAAGTTATTATCTTTTGCTTGTCAGCAGATTTATATGAATCAGTCTGTTAACCCTGTTTTTCAGGTTGTGCAGGAGCTCCATTATTACCTCTACTTTTTATAACAATGAATATGGCTTTCAACATATCTTTGCTTGGTCTGGTGAAAATTTCATCTGCATTAGTTGCTTCTCTTGCAGCAACACTAGCAGGTTTTCTCTCTCTCTCTCTCTCTCTCTCTCACACACACACACACACACACACACACACACATGGACACATGCATGCATGCGAACAGGCACACATACCCAAGTGCATGCATGGCCCATCTGCAAAGCCAATTTACCAAATCAAAAGACTAAAGATATGTGTTTGTGCATGCATGTGCTACCCAAAGGCACGAACTGCATCACCTGCAAAATAGTGAAATTTCTTGAATCAAACAAGTATTCTCATATGGCATTTGCTTGCTGCATGTGCAAATTTCAGATGTGTCGCTCTACAATTGGCTTATTAGGCATAATATGCTATCGTAAAATGAGTTTTTTTTCTTGGACTAAAAGGTTGTTTTTCATGTTGTTTTAGTGCCCATTTCCATCTATATTCTCTCGCTGCCATTACCTTACATCCCTCAAGGCACAAGCTTGAACACATACTTCATCATTGGTGCTGCAATTGTGGTGCTGGGACTGATACTATACAATCTCCCTCAATCAGCAAATTGTTCCCATAAAATCGACTAACTTTATGCTCGAAGCAATGCTCTGAAGATCCCTGCTATTGAGTAGAATGGCATTCATGCTGCAACTAACTCTATTGACAGGCACGGTATTTATCTATTGGCAACTGTGCTTGTCCCTGCACCACATATTTTACTGCTCTGCATGAGTTGCGACCAGTCTGAGGTGCAGATGGACAGGTTAAAGCCTCATCATCAGGTGTATACATGGACTGAGGCCGGATCATATCATAGACTGTTGAACTTGCCAGCCAGGAATGGTTATGCATGCAAGTAACTCCGCAGTCTTCAGTAATATTGTTACAGCTCCAAACTGTCAATTGCTAATTTGTTGCAAATCGCAATGTAGCAAGGACTTATCATCATCCACGATCTCACAATGAAATTTATGTTGCAATATAATTAATTAATTATGAATGCTCATATTAGAAGTTGGAGCAGAACCAAGGCTTTCATAACACCAATATTCTGATAGTGACTGTTGTAACACGTATAATGCCTGATTTTGTCGCTTAATGTATGTCTTTTAAGCTTTTTAGTATTAATAATCTGTTATAATGACAATTGTAACTGTGATATAAAGCAAAACAATGATGTTGTGCTTCAAATCCCTGTTTACATAAAAGAATATCATTCCTTCTTATATGGTAACTCTTTTAATCTCTGAAATAAAAAAAATGTGTTGCAAGGTGCCTGCCTCTCCCTAGAGTCCCAAGTACCAACATCCAATTATACCATACAAGACCAGAGCATCTATAACTGGGAGAGGTTTGGTGTTAAAAATTGTTACAACGGTTGTTGCACTGTTGTAACGGTCGTCATCATAAATCTTGAACAAAAGCGGGGCGGTTTCATGTGGCGTACGGAAAGCTAAAAGAACCCGACAGAATCTCCAGGTGGATGGGGTTCCCCCGCGCACCGCCGCCCGCCGACTTGGATGGCAAGCAACGCGTAAAAGCCGTGAAATGGTCTAAAGCAGGTGTGAACAGACGAGGGCAGAAAAGTTGGGACGTCCCTTTGTCTTCGTCTACTTTATCTTAATTGTTTATCCATGTTTCTGTCTGCATGCAATGGAGGAATGGATCAGCTCGCACTGTTATTCTCATTTGCTATGCTCTCTCTCTCTCTCTCTCTCTCTCTCTCTCTCTTCTGTTTTGTGTGTGTGGCTGTCCTCTATCACTTTTAATTCTCTGATCAGCTTCTCTGTCACTCTTTCTGATGGTCTTTTCTCCATCAATGTCAAGTCTGATCTCTCTCTCACACACTCTCTGGTAGCCTTCTCTCTATCACTTTCAAGACACTATCTCTCTCTCTCTCTCTCTCTCTCTCTCTCTCTCTCTTCAACTTTTCTGTTCAACCACCTTCACTCAAGGTATTGTTCATCAGAAATTATGGTCATTATTTAGACAATTAATTCTGAATGAATTGTTTAGAAATTAAATATTGGCAATTGTTAATGATATAAGTGTCATCATATGTGATTGTAATTCTTTAAAAGAAAGAACAATAATTATTATTATGTAAACTTTTAAATGATTATTATGGATAATGTTGTGAGAGGCTTGTGAAACTACTGCAAGGCCTGTCCTCCACTGCGGTGGTAGGACCCTGGGCAGATCAAGTCATTGCTTACGGAATCCGGATGCTAGTGGAAAGTCAAAATGAAAAGCTAAGCTTATCAAGAATTGGACACCATCTTTTATTCAGGGCAAGAAGCAATACCATCCAATATAGTTAGACTCGATCATATAAAATAAAATTCATCATGTTGGTACCGAATTTTTTATGGATGCCATACTAGCACAGTATTAGTACGGCATATTATAAAAATTCTTGACATACCAAGTATCGATATGTCATTCATACTGAATATCATTACCAAACTGATGTGATACAATATTTCTGTAGCGTCCAATTTGGATTGCACGGTGTATCATGATGCAACGTGTTTGGTTTAAAATAATAAAAAACTATCCATGATGTATCATTTGGAAGAATCTTTCTGCTTAATAGTAATTATAAAATTGAGAAGCTTTTAAGTTTCCATAGACTCGATCAATGGGCAGATGAGAGGATCCTGATTGTCCGCTAGTGGAAGACTCTAGAAGCGATGAAAGAATAAAGTTAATGTCACCAAGTTGAATTCGACCCGGATCACCTAACCTCTCCACGTCGATTACCTCTTGGGGCGTCCTTTGGGTCTTCGGGTGGGTGATTCTATTTTATTTGTTTAAAGTAACACCATTGCTTATTTTATTTGTTTAAGGTAAGCCTGCCATGACACCATTATCTTCGTTCGATGGTCAAAGTCGTGTCCGGTCGGTGCAGTGGCCTAGAAGAAAAGAAGAATACAAGAACTAGTGTATTTTATTTCATTATTTGATGGGAGCCACTAATTTTAAATAGATCAAACAAATTGGAATAACAACCTCCTAGCTTTACATTTAGAATAATATGTTATATTAATTTAAACTATTAACTATCAAAAGGAATTAAATAATCTTGTAACAAAAGATAGTTCATGTTGCTAAGAATGACAATATATCAAGCTCCATGACAAGCAACATGCTTGTTGGTATATTATATACATATTTCTAGTAATGCATCTTGCAAAGTCGTAAAATTACCAACTGGTATTTTTTTCTTATATCATTAATGCCCTGCAACTTAAACTATTTTAGTAACCACAATATGTATGCAAATTACAAAACTCATGTGAGGTATTTATCTTGCCAAAGTTAAGTATCAAAAATACAATTAGACACGGTTGGATAAGAAATTTTGTTGTGGCACTTGCTATATGCCATTTTTTTCCCACTTATATACCATATCATCATCATATGTTGCATCATCAAAATAAAAATTTTCATCCATTATATCACTCATTATCTATATATACCATATCATCATCATATATTGGTGTCAGTAAAAAAAATGTCATATTTTTGTCATGTATAACTTTTTATTATTGAAAATGGTTCAAAAATGGTTGAAAGGATGACATTATAACACCAATAAAATTCTTTAGTCATTTAAAAAAAATGCGACCTAATTTTGAAGCACTGAAAACATAATTTATCTTAAAATTTGATATCCTAATTGATGTCCATAAATAGAACAAGTATTCTTAACATTGCTAATTATTAGTTATTATCAAAATTTATGCTCCAAGATTCCATCCATGGAATGCGAATAATATGATAACAACCGTAAGGACAGCCGTTACACTTTACGGGGAATGCTGATGTATAAAACGGAGGGCGAGGTTGACGTCATGGGGCGGCGGCGGTAAAATGGGCGAAATTTTAGGGGGAGTAGGCAGGGGATTGCATTAACTGTGTTCTGGCTTTGGTACGAACCGTGGTTAAGAGCCAGAGTTAGTGACTTAGTACTGGCTCCTCGCTCCATAAATACCTCGTTCACTCACTTTTTCCGTCTCGTCATTTCGGCCCCGGCGAAGCCATGGAGTGAGTCTTCCAAGCTGCGGCGGGGGAGTAGGAGTAAGAAGAGAGAGAGGAGTCGGAGGTCGCCCATTGTCGACCGATCAGCTTTGAGGTTAGATTAGAGAAAAATTGTCGAATTTCTTCGGTTTCGATTCTTTGTTTGAGATAATTCGACGGGAGGAATCCGGGAATCGTTCTCGAATATGCTCTCTCTCTTATTCTGTTTTTCGGATTTATTTGATTTTTTTTGGGTGTTGATATGGGAAAGAGGATTCGGGGTTCTTTGATTGTTTGGGATTCTCGAAGTGGATCTTTTTCTTTTGGTTGATGGGGATATTGCTTTGAATCATCGAAGTGCTGCGACAGAAAGATTCGGGCCCGAACTTGTCGTTTGTTTGCACATAATGGAGAGTTTTATAGCGAATCGTGGCAGCATATTCAAAAGTTTTGAGGAATTGATTCTTGAATCGAGCTATTTATTTGGTTTCGGGTGAATAAATTGGATGGAACCATGTCGATTTTTCTAATTCTTTTGAAAGAAATGTAGAATTTTCTTTTTTTATGTCGTGTCTTTTTTGTTTTTTGGCATAGCTTTTGAGAAGAAAAAAGTCATGATTTTGTACCCATCTACGATCATGGAATTGATTCTAATTGTAGAATTTTTTTAAAAAATTTCTCGGTTTATCTCCCTTTTCATCTTCTGGTCTTATATTAGAATTTTACTATTTAGGGCAATTGATATAACTAATGCGATAAAAAAATAATCAACTTGGGAATTGTATTATATCTAACAATGTTTAAGCAAAGAAACTTTGGATTTCCTTTTTTCGTCTTTCCTCTTTCCATGAACCTACTGATTAGATAAATTGGGGACGTACTAAATATACGACCTGTGGCTGCCCTTTATTGGGTTTCTTGTTCCAAATCAGGGTTGCCATGTGTCCTTCGGCGCCTGTCTCTGTACCACTGGATATCAATATATTTTCAACTGATGAAGAACTCGTACTGCTCTTGGGAGAAAGGAAGGTTGGGGATCCTGTCCCAGCCAACGCGATCACTGAAGTGAATCCTTTCAGCATCGAACCATGGAATTCTCCTGGTTAGCATTGGATCATACTTAAGAGTTGCCTCTTTATTTCCGTATCCTACTTTGCATTTATAGTGAAGGTACTTCAAACTTAAATAGATTGATCTATGCGCTTAGTTTTTCCTTCGTGGTGGTATTTGGTTTTGATATTGGTAGTATTTAGATCACTGTATCATTAAGGGATCATGGTTTTCGCTGTTAGAGGAGTTGGGGGGGGGGGGGGGGGGGGGGGGGAACTAAGATGTTCTTCTATTGTCTTGTGTAAATGATAGGATTTCTGGGCCTACAGGAAATCTAGAAGATGTATGGAAACAAGGTTTCTTTACAAGTGATTAAGGAGAGTTTCATCTTTCTGGTTTAATGCTTGTACTTGTTTCGTTCCTATGCTGCCAATAAATTTCTGTTATAAGAACTAAATTTGCAACTGTCTTTTAGATACTTAGGATAGTGATTGTGATCGAGGACCATCCATTAATAAGGAAATTAGGCGCACTTTTCTTAGGCGGCAATGTAGAAATTAGGAAATTATATTTTTTATGTGGATTTCAGAACTAGAATTTTGTGGGCTCTAGAATTAGAATTTTATATGGACTCTAGTTATTTATTTTTATATGGACTCTTGTTAAGGTTTTGGGTATATAAACCATTGCTATGTAAACTGAGAATACATATTAAATTATTGAGATTACAGAATATTGAGATATCCCTTTTGTCTCTTCCTCTGCCTTTGTCTCTCTTCTTCGCTTTCTCCTTCTTCTTCTCTTCTTTTCCCTCTTCTTCTTCTGCTTTCTCTGTCCTGCATCAGATTGTCAGTATATAGACTAGTTAAGGGAAATATATGAGATTCTGTGTTAGCTTAGTCATCAACTAGTAGATCTGATTGGAATGAAGTGCAAAAGGATGGAGGATCTTATGTGTTCTTCATGCATGGAGCACAATGCCTATATGCACTAGCTGTGTAATTATGTATCTGAAGTCTTTAAGGGTTTTGTGGATGCATGAATCTTGAATATGAAACTGGAATAGTTTCTTTCAAAACATTTATGGCCTTTTTTCCCCTGTGTTCAGACAGAGAAATCTTTTTCACTAATTTAATAAGCAATGATGACAGAGTCAGGTAAAGACAACGTCTATTGTAGGCTTGAAGCTTGTACCATTAAATAATTTAGATTGCTGATTTTATATTTCGTTCTTCAATTATTGGAAGGGTATCAGTTGAGAAGATTCTTTTTATAATAAAATGAAATTTCTGGTAGACAAAATTGTGGTGCATCTCAAATCAGCATCAAAGAGTTCCTTTTCTTGAGATAAAATGTCAGAATTTTGAGGAGAAATATCTTTCTTTGTTGTTTGTAGTTGCATTTTTAAATCCTCTTAATAATTGCTTTGGGATGCCAACATGTTTGGGGTCCATTGGTTGCTACCCCCCTCTCCTCATGGTTGCATTGGGGACAGTCCAGGGTTTGAACCTGCTTGACTAAGTTTAATCCATCCTTGATGATCACATTATCAAACACAGCCTGAACAGTAGATGACATTGAAAACTAAAAAGAACTGACGAGATACGTCTGGAGGGTGGACAGCTTCCTTCTTCTTGTGGGTGTGTATATAGTTCATTCTTAGATATTCTATTCATTTTTTTTTTTCGTTCATGCACCTTCGATGCAACTTTTCCTCTTAAGGCGTGATTTTTTCATGATTGCTATGTTTGTGATCTATTGGCATCAGGACATTTGCATTCACTTCAGTTTTCTGCATACTACAATTTAGGAATCAAATTCAGCGGTTGTCGAAATTGGGGACAATTCGTGTATTTGCAGATGATGTCTGCTAATTTCATAGCATTTCTAACTTAATTGTGGTAACCTTGCTTGGGATAATTTAGTGAATTTTCATGGAGTTTAAGTCTTGGGACTCTCTTCACCTCCCAAAGGACAACCTGGGGTTGATCTTAGATCGTTCATATTACATGTTTGTATCGATCTTCCTTGGGCAGATAAATAGTGCTTCGAGATTATTTCTATGATGCTCCCTCTATGATTGAAAGAGTATATGTTGTAGTTGTAAAAATTGGTCCGGACTGACTGGTCAGATCGAAAAACGATGAACCAGACCCCTGGCTGGCCCCTTTTCAACCAAGGACTGGAAATGCAGTTCAACCAGTTCAGAAACGTGGTTGAAACGCTAACCTGACTGATTTTCAGGAAATCGGGTGAAACTCAAGTGAATTGGCCCACTTCTACAGCGCTGCAAAAAGTTTTTAGCGTGTTTGGGTAGAGATTCAAACCATGGTCCAAGGGTTTGATTAGCTATATCTCAACCACTAGGACAACTTTTAGCTCATAAAAACTTGTCAAGGGACAATATCTATGTTATGTTATTCAAAAGATGTTATTTTCTCAATATTTTAATAATTAATTTTTTCAATAAATCTAATCATTTTCTTTCTTCTTTGGTGCAAAAGTAAAGTTATAACCAGTAAAGTTATTAAAATATATAGTTCATTTTATGCATTTGGATACTTTTATAACTTTACTGGTTAAAAAATAAAAAGATAATACCTTTATATGTTTTGCCACAGTATATACGACTTTGCTTACACTTTTTAAAATTGAACGAATCATTTTTTTCCATTTATGTTGCAGCTAAAGTTTAGTATTGAATGCAGATCAATGTATTTTGAAGAATAGTATTTTTATACCAAAAACAGAGTGATATTTGGAGTGAAAAATTATAAATAATTATCATAGAAAAAATACAAATAGCCAGACATATTTTTTACATGCTATCTGTTTTTTATATTTTATTTTTTTAATATTTTTTAACTATAACCCTCATTCCGATTGATTGACCCGGTGGTTGGACAGACACCCCAGTGACCCTGAGCCCTTGGTCGGGTTGGCCAGCCGTCCGGCTTTTGTAACTATTATTTATATTCATCCTCTTATGCTTGTCATCTTTTATCACACAGGGTTCAGGCTGATAAAATGTAGATGACTTTCCTCACTAGGTGCATATTGGCTGCATCATATATTGATCTGCAACTCATATCTGAGCTGTTTCTATATGTGGAGCAAAGGACAATCATTTGTAGTGAGCCTTGATCTCCTAAAACTTTAAAAATTCCTGAAATCCAATGCTACCTGATCGAAATGGCTAGATATAATGCCATTTCTAACTATCATCAGGATTGCACAATTCATAGAAAAAGAGGATAAATTTTAATATTGTCACTGGCCATCTCGCTAGTAAAATCCTGGCTGTACATGAAATACTAAAAATAAATTCTTTTTGCATAAGTCCTTTATCATGGTGAAACATATAAGCTTTAACCTCTGCTGAAATTAGAATTTTCCTCAGTTTACCTTACATTTACTAATAATAAATTATAATTAAAATAGAAATTAGCTGACTGTCAGAACTTGTTGTGCAGAAGATATATGGTACTTGTACAATCTCGAGGATCCACAATCTTTGAATGGTGAAGGAGAATTTAAAGTGACAAGAATTGGGTACTGGAAATCCATGGATGATCTCAGAATATTCACAAGTACTCCTACTGTGGTCAGAAAAACAACAAGGGAATTTTATATAGGGAAACCTCCTTATGGAAATAGAACTGGGTGGATGATGCATGAATATCAAGCAGAACAGAAGACAATCAATGGAATTAATAAAGAACAGGTATTATATATTTAGCAACCTATACTCGGTTTTGAGTTGATTCTTTTATTGTTTGGACCTTCTCACTACCTTCTGATGGACTATTGATCTGCTTTCATGATTTTTACAGGATTATAGGTCTCTGTGTAGAGTCTTCTTGCAAATTGATGAAAGGCCAAATCATGAGGAACAACATAATTCTGTGATTGCAGATGGTGTTGATGGTCATTACCTAGAATGTGCATTGCTGAACATTCTAGAACAAGAAGAAAACAATTTATCTTCAAGCGATGCTGCAAACAGATCCCAGGTAGAACTCATTTCTTTTTTTCTTGTTGATGGGCCTTTGTCTGCATTACTTGATTTTCTTATGGTGCTTTGTTCATGTACCGAATACCAATACACTTTTGAATCCTGTCAATTTTCATTCTACCTTCTTGCTTATTTTTAGGCATAGTTTTTAGTTGGTATCTCATAATTTCTAGTTTGATCGTTAGTAGCATGTCAAAGTAAGATTAGAAACTTTGTTTTGTTTGGAACATACACATGCATGATTTGTTTTTTGCCCTTTTGTCATTCTGTTTGCTCATTGTCCTATGTGGGCATTCACTTTTTGGATGATTATTAGCTTACATTGCACCATTTTAGAAGAAGGCACTGAGGCTTTTATTTTTGTCCAATCGTATGAGAGCAATGCTTGGTCAATTTCATTTTCTATATATTCACTTGGGGTTCTATATTATTTCTGTGTAGATGGTTGCTGGTGATGTGCAGGGGCAATCAGTATTATCTGGAACAAGTGTCACTGTTCCAGTAACTGATAATTGTTTTGAGGAAATGTATGCAACTTGTGATTTTTCTAAGGAAGACTACTTGGAATTGAATGACCTATATAGTCCAGAGACATCTTCATCCTGTTCTGACAACTCCAGCCTCATGTCAGTAAATTCCGATGAATACTTTGATGCTGATGCCTTGTTGAGGGATCTTAAGAATGAGCATAACCCGAGGGTGGAAGAAGGGCACGTAGATTGCAGGTACAATGTATCTGCATCCATCAAAGCAAATCGAGTGGTTATCATGCCACCAACACCAGGTATGCTTGTCCTGTTATGTAGTCACATGATTCAAATAACTATGCATTTATCTAAGAGAATTATCTATCTAAACATAGGCATGACAAGAGGCTACTGGCCTAACATGCTTTTCTATTCTGTCTGGTCGTAAATACTTCTTTGACTGTTTTATTTTGACCTCGCTTGCTATCTCTAGTATCCTAGCACATGATAATTTATGTAATTTTAGCAAGCAAACGTCATCTTGTGCCTTTTAGAGTCACTTTTGCAAATACATATAGTTATTTCTTTATATATAATGACTGCACATGGGGTTATGACTTCAACCCTTAGCGTGACTCCACTTTCGGTGTTTTCCAAAATGTCCATTCTCAAAAGTCAAGCCTCTGTTACTTTTTCACTGCTATCTGAACCAGCTTTTACATGCATTGCATGTGTCAAACTCTGAACCACCTAATGCTAACGGAAAAGATTGTTAGCTGCTATTAGATATTCTAAACGGTACTTCCACCATGTCTCCCATTTACATATCCTAGGGCCTCCCTTTCTCTTTCATAATGCTTCAATGTAAATCCAACCCCTCTCCTTACATGCCATCTCCCCAGATCCTTTGTTGCAAATACCCTATCCAGTACAGCTTTTTCTTTATCAGCAGCCTTGATAGGTGCAACTTCGACCTTTCCTCTATGATACTCATTGTCTATCCCATCCACCAGAAGTTCTCACCTTTGCCATGCTTATCGTATTTTTTTAGATGTGTTTTGTCTCACAGATATATTTTTTTAACTGAAGACATGCCAATTACATATCACCTTGAACATATGCCTCTACTTCATTCAGCTCTATTAATTTCATTTCATATCCATTTATCTTTTTTCTTTTCTTTGACAGAGTTTTGTATCCAAAACAACATTAGTGACCCCTCAATTGTATACCTTCACCATCAATCATGACTGAGGGGATCCATTTTTGGTACTAAAACTGCATCCTGTTTATATAGTAGACCCTAACTTGTGAAGGTTTTCCCTGACAAATTTCAATATTCTATCTTATCCAGTCTCTTCAACTAATATCGTCCAAAAATAAGATTATACCAAGTCGCCTCCTAGTTTTGAGCAATCTACTTTATGAAAAAGTGTAACTTTTGTATACACTTGAAATATTTTCATCGTGCCTCATCTTCTGCTAATTCTCATTATTAGCTTGGTCATGTCTTTCACAATTGTAGTATGCTATATATAATCTATATGAAACACCTAGTTTCTAATTATACCAAAGTATGTACTGGATCCTATTATTTTCCCTACTTCAAAAAATACATACATACATTCTCTTCTGCTAATTCTCGTTGTGATTTTCTAGTCATTTCATATCCATTAAATGATATCACAGTACTTCAATCAGTTCTCGCATCCCTATCTTCAATATCTCATTGAAACACTTTAAGTTTACCTGATCTATATCATTAGTTGGTCTCTTTCTTATATTAAGCTAATTTATATTCCTGTTTGATTTCCTTCTTCTTAACCAAGGCCAACCTATATCAAGATAAGCTAATCTTGTGGATTCCCTTCTTGTTTTCGCTAAGCCAATGCGTCACAAACCAAGTCTGTCTTCATTTGCTGATTTGAATATTGCCAAGGTCTTTATTTGTTCCTTTTCATTTGCTTGTTACTTCTTTTTCTTGATTGCCTTGAGATCTGTATCTTTTTTTCGGTACAAGAGATCTATATATTTTAACTGTCTAGTTTCTTTCTATCTATGGTGCTAATCTTTAGATTCTTATTACACTTGTTTGGCACTGCCTCTTGAGCCTGCTACAACCTTAGTTTGGCACGGACAGTTTAAGAAAGACTGGAATTAAATTTTGTTCATTTCTTTGTGGGTTCAGTCTGCAGTAACAGTAGCAGTAATCCCGTGGTTGAAGGGGGCACATCTGCCAATCCAATGCCTGAAGAAGCGCGGGCTTCAGACCCTTCCTCTTCCGCTGATGAGCTATCTCGTAATGGAAAGGCTGCTAATTCTGGCAAATCTCCAGACTGTCTTTCAGATCAATCTTCTTCCGATGGTTCACATGGTAGCAGAACTTCCAAAGGGCAGGGATCAAAATCTGCTGGCAGGATTAAAAAGTTGGGGAAGAAGTATTATTGCTGTTTTGGATCATTTTAGCCTGACCTTCATTCTTATTTTATATTTAGTTTAGTAGATCATAGTTGCGAGTATGAAAGGTGCAAGCAAGCATCTTCAACTTGCTGTTGGTACCAAACCAAAAACCTGGAAACCAACTGCTAACAAGAACTGAGAGGATATCAGTAATGTACACTTCATCTTCTATTGGGTGTAGAATCAAGGACATACTTCTGCGCTGAAGCACTTCAAAGTTAGCTCAACAGTTATGCAGAACAAAATAGTGGTGACAAGTGCAGTCTCTACTTCCTAGGGCAGCTGCTGGGGGAATAATTGCTGCTTGGTGACTTGGATTTTTCTACCTTAATCATATTGCCATCCATCTTATTTACAGTAATCAAATCCTGGGGATTGGACAGAGACTGCAAACATAAGAAAATTTTCAGTTTCTTTCTGTTTGTATTTGCTGCAGCCTATATAATTAAAGTATATATTATGTAAGTGATTTTACAGTTTCTTTCTGTTTGTATTTGCTGCAGCCTATGTAATTAAAGTATATATTATGTAAGTGAGTGTTCTCCTCCCTCCCCCTGCCCTCCTACAAAATATATGCTCAAAATAGATGGTTTGATTTCCTGATGTTTTTTTTTAATTTCTATGGCTATTTATTTATTTAGGGTGGGCACTGGATTTCAAGTTGTTGTTGTTGTTGTTGTTCCTTTGTGATAAAAGGGAAAACGGCCATGTATTGGCCAAGGGTACAGGTCCATGGATTGCTCGTGCTGCCTCGATCTCACTGGGACCATGGTGATAGAGTAATAGTACCAGGCGAGAGGGTACAAGCAATGGAGGTATTTCACCAATGTAAAGGTTTTTCACCTAAAAAAAAAGAAGAAGAGAGAAATGTGAGGGTGTAAGCATGGGGGTGGTGTTGTTTTCTCTCTTTCGAGTATAGAAGAGGTCCTTGACGATTCTTCTCCATGCTTTCCAATAATAAAAAAAAAATTACATGAAAGCTGTTCCTTGGGGAGGGGGATACTTACGCTACCTATTACCTCACAAGAAAAGGGGTGTTCCCATGTTTGTATGAGTCTTCCAAGTAGAAATTTGATGACTGCAGTGGCTTTCCTGGTCCATGACGGTCCAGTAACCATCTGTTTGAAGAATTCAAACAACAATTGTCTATATTTCTTTGCTCTACACTAGCCTAAGGTCTCATGTAACAAAATGCTAATGCCAAGCTAGACAAGCGGAAAAAAAAAAGAAGAGAGAGTAACCTTTGCATCATAGGGTAGATTTGATTGGGAAAAAAAAGGAAGTGGGTGGGTGAGAGAGGTTTTTTCCTCCAAAGACTCCATGTCTTCGTGATATTCAGCTTTGGCGATCTCTTGCATAACATATGGCACACTTTGTTTGATGCAGTAGTCCATCTGCCAGTTGTTTTGATTGACAGGGTTGAAAAGCTAGTTAGAAACTATTGTTTAGTTTTGTTGGTCTTGTATAAGTACCCAAGATATATCCAATGCATAACTGATATGAGACTATACACACACCTGCTTGAGTTCTCACATAATTTCTCCTTTAAGTCCTGATGTCCTCGCCACGCAAAGGATCCAAATCTATTCAAATTTAATCACCATGATCAGTTCATATGTTGTTATGTTCCCTAATCCACATAGACCACGAGTCAGATTTGCTCAGATACCATATATAACAATGCAGGGTCTCACCTAAAAAGACTAGTTAAAAGGTCTTATTTGGATTTATTGGCCCCGTTAAGTACCTAAGGCCTATCCAGTGTATCACTGATATAGATTCTCACGAGTCCTCACTATTTTGGGGGGAGAATTCTAAGTGTAGAAAGAGAGGGTGAGAGTGGATGCTCGTCAAAGGGTCGTCAGAGAAGGATTTCATTGGAGTGGAGGGTGGTTGGAGAAAGATCCTGCCGGAGTGGAGGGTCATCAAGGTTGATAATAGGTATTGGTATCTTGGTCACTTCATAGGGCATAATAAAGAGAGTTGGGATTTACCCTAATTCCTAATTTTCCTAACTAGCCCTTATATGGGGAGGGGTCGGTCATTTTGAGTATATCGTTAATGGCAAGGATTATGTTAACAAAAACCTCAAAAGTTAAGGTGCCTAATTGAAACCTTTAATGTCGAGGGGTTGTACGTGCAAGAAAGTCAAAATCAAGGAGATGTAAGTGCAATTTTTCTGAAAAAATATGTTGAGAAAGATCAATGAAACAACTTAAAGTTTTGAGGTCAAAGGAAGAGGTATTTGCTACAAAGCATGAAATCTGGTTGCTTTCTTGAGGAGACACAAGTGAGCCCGCTCAAGCTTGTGTTGTTTTCTAAGTAAGTTGGTGATCATTTCAACTTTTAGCCATATGGAAAGATGTGATGATGTGATTTCTATACTGAATATGGATAAGCGAAGTCTAAAATGAACATAAAAGTTTCTATTTGGCTGACCAAGTAAACTGCCCTTCTGTTCTATCATTACTAGATTGGCCATGGATTATTTGATGAATGACTTTGATAAAACTAGTGAGGCAGCATATTGGAGGGAAGGAATGAGCTAGGAGTAGTAGGTAGGAATTCATACCCTTGGAAACATATACAATTGATTGCTAAATTGGATTAACAAATGGTTGAAAGACATGGATGAAAAAATGTGCAAGAAATGGATAATAAGGATCATGATATCTGCGAATTCATTGACCCTATTTTTTTCCTTGCTCCGGATAACAACTCATTGACTGTATTAGAATGTTTAAGCATCTCGATTAATGCCTTGAAGGTCAAGAATCAAAGGAGTTGGATAGTCACAGTTAAGTCCTCTGCAAGGTGATTGATATATGCCTTAGGAGTGGAGTGACATCAAAGCACACATGAATATTATAAGAATTTAATTTTCCAAACGATTTTTGTTTTTGATTTTTTTTGCTCATGTACTCATGAGAAAACTTGAAGGATTGAGAAGAATTTGTTAATGCAGAAGAGAGATGATATTCTGATGCTCTTTATTTGTTATACATTTGACATGTTTAGGGATATTAGAGCTTAGTTATCTCCTTGTATATATTTTTGTGATGATGATTGTAATTGATGATCTCCTTGGATTTTATTGACATAGATAAAATTCACGATGACTTAATTATAATGACTAGGTCTTGATGCAGATGAAGTTGTATTTTGTAATGAAAGATATTTAAGGGGATATATAGATTCTTAACAAGGAATTAGCACATGATAAAAGGATTAATATTACCAAAATATTGATGGCAAACTAGTCCAATGGTCATACCTGCCTTTATTCAGCAAGAGAACAAGGGCCATGATCTTCTGCTTAACAACTAAAGATCCTGGATTGGAGACTTAGATGGTGCATCTCTATGTTTTTAGACTTCCCTCCCTTTTTTTGAAAACAAAAATGTCAACTTAAAAAATCAAGAAATCAACAAATTTGAAACAAGATACTTTAATGATATAATCCTGTATAGGTTTACCTTAATACTATAATAAATCCTCGGGATAGCATTAGAAACTTTAGTTCACAGCCAAAATTATTGGATCAAGTTCACTAATCTCCAATCTCATAATGCTAAGATAAAGAATGAATAGGAAAAAATACTATAATAGAGGTCCAACATATGAAACAACAACCATTTGTGGATTGAGATTTGCCTGTCATTTTGGATGATCATTTGACAGCTCTAACATTATTATCAAAAATTTAGATTTATATTTTTGCATGCTAGGGAAAAAAAATCTTATAATCAAGTTATCAGGGTGATTCATAATGGATAAGCTAATTTAGTGTTGCTTGGGCATTTCTCCTTGGTTGGAGTGGACGTATATAAAGTTGGCTGGATATTACCACTTTTATATTGAAAGTTTGGGAGAGATCATAGTAAGATGTCTACAAACAATTAATATTCTTACCACAACTCAAGATCTCATCCAAAAACTAGTCGAAAGATATTATTTGAATTTCTTGATCATATATAAGTACCCAGATCTACCCAATGCCTAGCCGATATGGGACTAAACATATGCCCGCACAAGCCCTCACATATTTCTTCTGTTTAAGCCCTAGCATCCTTACCAGACTAAGAGTCCAGATCTATTCAAATCTAATCACAAGCACCATAATCGATCTATGGTTGGCCCTAATAGATTAATATTGCAGTTTTTTCTTGTCTATATAGGCCATGGGCCGGGTCCATTTTGATATTATTTGCATAACCTAAAATCTCATCTAAAAAAAACTAGCTGAAAAATATTATTTTGATTTTTTAGTTCTGTATAAGTATCCAAGATCTACCTAATACATTGCCGATGTAGAATTAAACACATGTTCGCACGAGTCCTCATAATTTTGAAAAATCTAAATTGAGCTATGGAAGCAAACTATATGTTAAGTCTTGTTTAATTTGTAAGTCATGTTTAAAATAGTCCCAAATAAGATCTGTTACGGGGAAACTTAGCCACCATGCCCCACGTGACCGGTACGTGCGCCCAGGAAGACTACGGCTGCCCCTTGATCCAGCAATCCGACCTCAGGTCGGATATCTTCGGCTCCGCAGCCCGACCCCGAGTCGGCTGCCCCTTGGTCCAGCAATCCGACCCCGGGTCGGATATCTTCGGCTCCGCAGCCCGACCCCGGGTCGGCTGCCCCTTGATCCAGCAATCCGACCTCGGGTCGGATATCTTCGGCTCCGCAGCCCGACCTCGAGTCGGGTGCCCCTTGATCCAGCAATCCGACCTCGGATCGGATATCTTCGGCTCCGCAGCCCGACCCCGAGTCGGGTGCCCCTTGATCCAGCAATCCGACCCCAAGTCGGCAATCTCTTGACAACAACAGACTGTTCCCCTGAGGCACGCCGCGGCCCCCTGCTCCACTATCCCTGCAACGGCCGTATCCGGCGCTGCCCCACGATCCCCTGTAACAGCCGTACAAAGCGGAGCTCCACTACGCCCTGCCATGGCCGTACCCGGCGCTGCCCCACGACGCCCTGTAATGACCATGTCAGTGGCAACCCCATCGTGCCACACGATGACCAATCCCCAAAAAAACCCCCCAGCCTGATATATATGCGGCTGGGGGGGAAGGGGAGGGTAAGAAAGATTTTCCAGAGTATTATCTTACCTGCTACCTCTTCTTCTCCTTCGATCTCCCCTAACTTGATCGTCGGAGGGCCCCCACTACCCCAGTGGTGGTGCGAGGCTTGCTTGCAGGTCTCCCGGCGGAGGGCGGAGCGCAACCGAAGTAATTCCAAGGGAACCCCATTCGCACCGCTGTGCCAATCGTTCTCGGTTTGGACCCCCAGCAACAGTTGGCGCTAGAGGAAGGGCCCGGATCTCAGAGCGATCGTAATGGCACGGCGAGGTTGTCGTGGAGCTTCCAATGCTTCCGGTCGCGGGGCCTCTCGCGCCTCTGGCCGGGAGGCCGTTGCATCTCCAACACACTCTCAGCAACACTCCACCGCCCCACCGCCCATTCAGACGGTCGAAGCCGCCCAGTTCGACCAGCTAACCCAGCAGGTTCGCACCCTCGCGGAGGTGGTGCAGAATCTGCAGGGTGCGATGTCCCGGGCGCCGCAGCGGGCTCAGGAGCCGCCGCTGCCTGAGCGTTCGCCTGTCCTCCTCAACCCGCGCTCCTACCTCTCCCATGGGGAGGAGCGCCGGCGCGAGGAGGATTCTCGAGCACGCTCCATTCTGCCGGGACCTTCCCACCGGAGCTGCGCGGGGTATGAGAGGCGGGCCCGGGCGCGTTCCCAGACCCCCCAGTCCTCGAGGAACCCGCGCTCCAGTCGGTCCCCCTCTCGCCGCTCCTTGTCTCCCACCCACCGGTCGCGCTCCTTGGACCGGCGGGTGGACGATCTCCACCGACAACTCCAGGTCCTGAAGGGCCATTCCAAAGATCCCTTCGCCGACTTAGAGATCTCCTCCCAGCCGGCGCTTGCCTCGAGAATCCTGCGGACCCCGAATCCGCCGGGGTTCAAAATGCCGGCGATCGAGCCCTATGACGGGGCGGCGGACCCGCGGGATCACGTCGAGAGTTTCAGGACCCTTATGCTCCTCCACGGAGCATCAGATCCCCTTCTCTGCAAGGCTTTCCCGGTAACCCTCCGTGGCCCGGCGAGGGCGTGGTTCGCCGGGCTGGAGGCTGACTCAATCCGGTCCTTCGACCAGTTCACTCGCCTCTTCATCACTCATTTCGCCGTCAGTAGCCGGCGGCGACTGGTCTCCGACTCCCTCTTTGATGTCCGGCAAAACGAGGGAGAAAGCCTGCGGGATTATCTTACCTGCTTCAACAGGGCTACGCTGGAGGTCCGGAACCTGAGTCAGGAGGTAGCTCTTTCAGCCCTGAAGCGTGGCTTCCGGAAGGGCAGACTCACCTTCTCCCTGGACAAACGCCTGCCGCGGAGCTTCCCAGAGCTGTTGTCCCGGGCGAACCAGTATGCAGACGCCGAGGAGGCGGCCGCCCACCGGAGCAAGGAGGCCGCCGAGATCCCTCAAAAGCTTGGGAAGAAAAGGCGGAAAGAGGCACGCCAGAGGAGGAGCCCGACGCCTCAGCGTCGGCGCAGAAGCCCGTCGCCGGCGAAGAACCACGGCGCCCCACGCCCTCGTTCTCCGCCCCGACGTTTCAACCGGTACACCCCTCTCCTGACTCCTCGGGCCCAGATCCTTATGGAGATCAAGGGGCGAGAGGACCTCCCGGCCCCGAGACAGATGCGGAGGATCCCTGGGAAGAGGCCCTCCCGGGCATACTGTGAGTACCACCGAGACCACGGCCACGACACGGAGGACTGCTTCCAGCTTCGGGACGAGATCGAGGCTCTCATCCGCCGGGGGCGTCTCGGTCGATATGTGAGCGACCGACGTCCCCCCGCAGACCCGCGTCCGGCCGACCCGGCTCCTCCGGAGCCTCGGGAGCAGAATCGACCCGTTGCGGGGGTGATCCACACTATCACTGGGGGCTGCCCCCGGCCCGTGAGGAACGCAAGGGGCTCGACGGAGGCGTCAGGGGCGGCCGTCGCAAAGAGGCAGAGGGTCGGCAATGTAATCACCTTTTGTGATGAGGATGTAAAGGGGGTTCAGACCCCCCACGATGACGCCATGGTGATCTCCCTCACTATGGCAAACTATGATGTAAGGCGTGTTCTTGTGGATAGTGGAAGCTCAGCTGATATCTTGTTTTACGAGGCCTTCCAAAAGATGGGCTTGTCCAGACAATTGTTGCACAAAATATCCACCCCCCTCATAGGATTCACCGGTGACGCTGTCCCGGCGGAAGGTGTCGTTGAGCTGCCTGTGACTGCGGGCGTCGCACCCGCAAAAGCCACGGTGCGACTCGGGTTCTTGGTCGTCCGTGTTCCCTCGGCCTACAACGCTATCCTCGGACGACCCGGACTGAACGCCCTTCGCGCGGTGGTCTCTACGTACCACTTGCTCATGCGGTTCCCCACGGTGGTCGGGATCGGGGAGGTCCGAGGCGACCAACCGACCGCACGGCAATGTTTCCTAGCGACCCTCAAAGGGAAGAAGCCCGCAGAAGCCCTAAGCGTCGAGTCCCTTGATGCCAGAGACGAGGTGGCCTTGCGGCAGGGGGAGCCGGCCGAGGGTGTGGTCGAAGTTCCCCTCGAGGAAGGCCGCCGGGACCGGGTGGTCCGGGTCGGCGCCAATCTCGACCCGGGAGCTCGGGCCCGGTTGGTGGAATTCCTCCGAGCCAATGCCGATGTTGCCCAGATAGACAACCCAAGAGGGGGGGTGAATTGGGTTTTAAAATTAATTTAGATATTTAAAACATTATGGATGATTAATTAAAAACTATTGCAAGTTATTTAATTAATCCTAAGTGCTGTGAGTGATGTGAGAGTAAGAAGAAAAGAGCCAATCAATCACAAACACAAGGTTTTATAGTGGTTCGGAGCTAACCCTTGCTCCTACGTCCACTCCCCAAGTCTCACTTGGGAATTTCACTATAACCCCCTTGGATTACAGCCGGTTGTTTTGCAAGCTCACAACCAAACTTGTTGTTTTACGAGCTCACAACGAACTCGGTCGGTTTTCCCAGGCTCACCGACTAGAACCAACTCCGATTGTTTTCCCGGGCTCACAATCAAACCCTTACACACGTTGGTTTTTAACTTGGCTCACCAACCAACCTTAGTCCCCTTGATTCAATCCCCCGATTGAACCAAGTAAATACAAGTTCTAGAAAGAAAGGAAAATAAGCTTCTCAAAAGCAGATGTAAAACAATATAATCAAAAGAGGAGTTTAGAAGCCCTCAAACGCTTTTAAGCTGAAGTAGAGGAATGGCTTCTTGAACTCCGGTCTCCTCTCGAATGAGTAGTCGACTTGAATGCAGGAGGAGGAGGCTTTAATTGCTGGGAAGATGTAGTTGGTTGCAGTAAATGCTGATCTTCCCCTTTTTCGTTTAAGAGCACGTTGCAGAGCTTGAAAGCTTGAATGCTTGGAGTGGAATAGTTGTTCTCTGCCTTGCTACAGTCTTCTGTGGCTATTTAAGCCAACCCCCATGGAAACTAGCCGTTACACTGCTTTTTCTGTCCGTTCTGCACACTCTGCGCAGCCTGACAATATGACCGTTGGTGGGTTGGAGTCGACTCGCGCGATCAGGAGTCGACTCGGCTGTAGCGGGAGTCGACTCAAGCTTTTCCGGAGTCGACTCGGCAACTGTTCCAAATTTAAATTAGAGTTGCCGTCACGACTGGGAGTCGACTCGTCTTGACCCGGAGTCGACTCGCCAACTTCTGGAGCTGACCTGGCAATTTTGGAGTCGGCTCATCCACAGAAGTCCGTGGATCCAATTTTGAATTTTGTCCACTCGAGTCGACTCGACTGTCCTTGGAGTCGACTCGAATCTCAGAGCCCGAACTCCCGATCCTCTGTCTTTTGGCTCATCCAGTCTTGGAGTCGACTCGAACTTCCTTGGAGTCGACTCGGCTCTCAGTTTCCGAAAGTTGGTCTTCTGCCTTTTGACGTGAAGCTTGTCTTGGAGTCGACTCGAGCTGTCTGGGAGTCGACTCGAATCTCAGAGGCAGTAACATGGTTTTCTGTCTGTCGATGGTCGCGGAGTCTCGGAGTCGACTCGTGCAATGCGGGAGTCGACTCGAATCTCAGAGTCCCAAAAATGCTCTCTGACTTTTTCCTTGTGTTCCGCTGAGAGTCGACTCATGCTTTCTTTGGAGTCGACCTGCCAACCATCGGAGTCGACTCGCGTTCCACTGGAGTCGACTCGAATCTCAGACCCGAAAAACTGCTCTCTGACTTTTCTTTGTGTACCTCTTGGAGTCGACTCTTACTACCCTGGAGTCGACTCGTTGAACATTGGAGTCGACTCGCGCACTTCAGGAGTCGACTCGTTGACAGGTTCTGAGATGAGGCTTTCTGTTCTTCTTTCTGTTCTCAGTCGGAGTCGACTTGTACTAGTCTGGAGTCGACTCGAGCTCGTGCCAGTGAACTTGATACGCTTGGAGTCGACTTGTGATACTCGGGAGTCGACTCGAGTCTCAAACTTTGGTTCATGCAGACTTCTTAACTTATCCAAAATACTATGAACCAAGTCTAGAGACATTTAGACAGGATTTTCTCTAAAACACTCAATTGAATTCATTAGTAATCACAAGATATACTCAAATGCTTTGAGCTCATCAAAATCAAATGGGGTTTTAATCAATCACTCCACAATCTCCCCCTTTTTGATGATGACAAAACTTTGAGTATCTGTAAAATGACTTGCTCAATAAATAATGAAATAAAATCCATAAATGAATTCAAATGTCTGATAATTTAATTTATCCAAGTTTGAAAGGAGTGAAACAACAAATTTCGGAGTTAAAGCTCCCCCTTTCATTTGGAATTATATAAGCCTTCTTATTATGCAATCAATTGTTTGGCTTATATGTCATTAATGATTTAGCTTGATTAAAATTTAGATTCTCCCCCTCAACATATGCATTCAACTATGTTTTGATTCTCTGAATTTCCTTTTAACGCTTTGAAGTTTTTGAACTGAATTTTTTGTTTTTAGAGGGAAAATCTGTCAATTTGTTCTTGAGTAGGATTCAGCTAATCTCCGAATATCCCTTGAATAGATTCTGGAGATTACTCCATTAGGAGCCCCAAAAGAGAGATAATGAGCCTCGAGGTACCGAATCCACTTAGAACAAATTTGTGTGTGTTTTTAAGAGTTTATCTTTTTATTTATTTCCATTGATTTCTTTTACATATTTTTTTTTATATTTCTCCCCTTTTACACATTTTATACATATTTCTCCCCCTTTTTGTCATCATACCAAAAAGGAGGTAATCAACCACAATCAATGGCACAACCAATCATCAAATGGCACATAATTGAAGATAAGATGTCTACTCATTGTATTGATATGAATTGAAGTAGATTTGAGCATACAATAAGTAAAGTAAAACAATACAAAACAAAACTCAAACACATCTATGTCCTCCTCGAGGATGAAGCTCCCCCTCTCGAGGATGCATCTCCTCCTCTGGAGGATGTGGCTCCTCCTCTCGAGGATGTGGCTCCTCCTCTCGATCGGCTCTGCTCCATGAGGAGGGTGACTGCATCTGTGACATGGCCAAGCTGTGTGATGATAGACGTGGTGGCTCTGCTATGTGTAGTGGAGAGCTCTGTCACCGACGCCTGAAGCCCAGTCACCGATGTCTGAAGTGCGTCCAGCTTGTCGATGAGTACATTCGACAAGCGCTCGGCCCCCTCGGTGGTGGTGTGCATGTCACGACCTATCTCCTCTCGCATCTGTCGAGTGGAGCTCGTGACCTCACTCATGCTGTGGAACTGGGCCTGGACCAAACTCCGGACATTGTAGATCTCTTCCCGTACATGAGCCGTCATGTCAGTCACGGCTGTCAAGGAAGGGACCAACTGAGAAGATACGGGTGCAGGAGTGGGAGCAGGCACCGCACCTCGGAGCTCCCGAAGCAGCTCATCCCTCACCTCTCTGACTATCTCCTGTCGCAGCTCCCGGAGCTGCTCAGGATCAATCCGGACCGCCATAGAGGGTGGTGCCGAGGAGGAAGGTCCGGCGGAGGTGGTAGGAGCAGGAGGAGTGGATGGAAGGTCTGGATGGTCTGGAAGGTCTGGGTAGTCTGAATCGGGCTTAGGACTGGGTGAAGGTCTGGTGGTCTGAGCGGTGAGGGTAGACTTCCTAACCCATACCCCCTCTCTCTTCCGAAACCCCATCCTGTGCATGGTCCCCGTACACAAGCGATCTGTCCATCGCAATGCACGAGAGGGTTCCCTCTCAGGAATGGGAATCTCGTACTCCCTAAAGAGAAGAGTAAAAATCATGCCGTATGGGAGGGTGAGCCTAGGTCTATCTAGGGGCTCACACATATACCTATAGATGAGTTTGGGGAAGTTGACCGGGGTGTCCTGAAGAATGTAAGACATAATAGCTAGGTCCCTCTCATTTACAAAATCAAATCTTCCTGTCTTAGGGAAGATGGACCTGGACAGAATACTCAAAAGGATTCTCACTTCAATAGGAAGTGAGCTAGCAGATACCTCGTCTAGGGGGGACTGAGGTGGATGTCCTAAGACGACCGTAAGGGCCTCAACTCTATCCTCAGGGTGTGCGGGAGCCACCCCTACTAATGGAAGGTGGAGGATGTGGGCAATGAGATCCTCCGTGACACGCACAGGGACACCTACTACTGTGCCCTTGATACCTCCATCTCCCCGATGGACGGTACTATAAAACTCTTGAACAAGGCCAGGGTAAGTGGGAAGGTCCAAAGTGAGGAAGTACTCTAGGCCCTGGGCTCTAAGCCTATCACCTATGGTGAACCCTTCCCGGGAGAGATAGTTAAAGTCGACATACCTCCCGGTGGTGACGGCCTTCCCGGCCAACGGCCTTGCGGAAACCGCCCTAGGCGGGGAACGAGCCGGAGGTGGTTCCCTCGCGGGATCGTGCCGCGCCTTGGAGCACCGCTCGGGACCGGCCTCGGGACGGGACCTCTTCCTAACCACGGTCTTACGAGGCATCTTGACCTAAACGGGAAGAAACACCTAAAGGACGGAGAAAGGTCGACGGAGGAGACTCGGGACGGACAGAAGACGACCTAGGAACGGACGAAAACCCTAAGAACCGGTGAAAAATTGACCGAACAGAGGTTGGAGACGATCGGGGACAACCTAGGAGTCGGCTCTAGGGCTTTTTGAACAGTGGCGGCTTGAAAGAAAAGTGTTTGCGAAACGACAAACCTAGGGTTAAAAAGTCGGATCCCGACTGCGAGTCGACTCCCCTGAGTCGCGAGTCGACTCGACCTCGAGTCGACTCCAGAAAATGCGCGAGTCGACTCCCCCTTAGGAGCCGGCTCTGAAACTTACTCGAGTCGTCTCTAACTTTGGCACGCACCTAAAACTCATGCTATAATCGTGCCAAATGAGGGAAAATCACCTAATTATGATCTGATTTGATGATCATTGAAAAGAAACTCTATTTTAACCACATTGTAATCATCAAAATCAATTATTCTAGTGAAAACCACCACTAGGATGGATCAATCACTCCTAATCCCCTCCTAAGCACACTAAACCTCTCTTCACTTAAGGGTTTTGTAAAAATATCTGCTAATTGATTATCAGTACAAACAAATTGGAGTGTCACATCACCATTCAATACATGATCTCTTATGAAGTGATGTCTTATCTCAATGTGTTTAGTTCTTGAATGTTGAATTGGATTTTTAGTTAGATTTATGGCACTTGTATTATCACAATTAATGGAAATTTTATCTTGTTTAATGCCATAATCTTCTAATTGTTGTTTAATCCACAAGATTTGAGCACAACAACTCCCGGCTGCCACATATTCAGCTTCAGCAGTGGATAATGCAACCGAGTTTTGTTTCTTGCTAAACCATGAGATAAGGTTTTCTCCTAGAAATTGACAAGACCAGCTGGTACTTTTTCTATCAAGCTTACATCCAGCGAAGTCTGAATCTGTGTATCCTATTAAGTTTAGGCTAGATTCTTTAGAGTACCATAGCCCTATGTTCTTAGTTCCTATTAAGTATTTAAAAATTCTCTTAACTGCAGCTAGGTGTGATTCTTTAGGATTAGCCTGATATCTAGCACACATGCACACACTAAACATAATATCAGGTCTACTTGCAGTAAGATACAGTAAAGATCCTATCATACCTCTATAAAGTTTTTGATCTACAGATTTACCTGATTCATCTTGATCTAATTTGCATGATGAGCTCATGGGGGTGCTGATTGACTTGTTTCCCTCCATATCAAACTTCTTGAGCATCTCCTTGATATATTTTGCTTGATTGATGAAGATTCCTCCTTCAGATTGTTTGATTTGAAGCCCTAGGAAGTAGTTCAGCTCTCCCATCATGCTCATCTCAAACTCACTCTGCATCAAATCAGCAAACTCTTCGCAGAGGCGATTGTTAGTAGCACCGAAAATGATATCATCAACATAAATCTGTACTAATAACATATCTTTGTTTTGCTTTTTCAGAAATAATGTTGTGTCTACATTTCCCCTAGAGAATTCATGTTCTAATAGGAATTTACTAAGTCTCTCATACCATGCTCTAGGTGCTTGTTTTAATCCATAAAGTGCTTTGTTCAGTTTATACACATGATTAGGGTATTGATGATTTTCAAAATCAGGAGGTTGTTCTACATACACTTCCTCATTAATATACCCATTTAAAAATGCACTTTTTACATCCATTTGAAATAGTTTGAAATCCTTAGAGCATGCATATGCTAATAATAGTCTAATAGCCTCAAGTCTAGCTACGGGAGCAAAGGTTTCATCAAAATCTATGCCTTCTTCTTGATTATAACCCTTTGCCACTAGTCTAGCCTTATTCCTTATAACAATTCCATTTTCATCTAGCTTATTTTTATATATCCATTTTGTACCTATAATTGGATATTCAAAAGGCCTCTCTACTAGATCCCACACTTTGTTTCTAGTAAATTGGTTTAGTTCTTCTTGCATTGCATTTATCCAATTTACATCATTTTCGGCTTCTTCTATATGTTTGGGCTCAAAGTGTGAAACAAAAGCTAGATGGTTATTCAAATTTCTAAGTGAAGCTCTAGTCCTAACCGGTTGAGATGGATCATCTAGAATGAGTTCCTTAGGATGCCCGTGAGCATACCTCCAAGCTTTTGTTAGCCCATGATCCACAATAGGCTCTTGGCTTGATGATGCTTCTTCAATCAATTTTTGATTATCATCTTGTAATCCCATCTCATCTATCTTTTCTTCAAGTATTTCAACATCATCATCAAAATTAACCTTCTTACTAGATGAGATGTCACTAGAGTCATCAAAAACAATATGTATAGATTCTTCTATAACTAGGGTTCTTTTATTAAAGACTCTATAGGCTTTACTAGTTGTAGAATAACCTAAGAATATTCCTTCATCAGATTTAGGATCAAATTTCCCTAGATTATCTTTCTCATTATTATGTACAAAACACCTACATCCAAAGACATGAAAGTAATTAACTTTTGGTTTTCTGTTTTTCCAAAGTTCATAAGGTGTTTTCTTTATAATGGGTCTTAATAAAACTCTATTTAATATGTGACAAGAGGTATTAATGGCTTCTCCCCAAAAGTACTTAGGGAGGTTACTTTCACATAACATAGTCCTAGCCATTTCCTCTAGTGTTCTATTCTTCCTTTCCACAACTCCATTTTGTTGTGGTGTCCTAGGTGCAGAAAAATTATGGATTATCCCCTTTTTACTACAAAATTCGTCAAATAATTGATTTTCGAATTCGGTACCATGGTCACTTCTAATGGCTATGACTGAAGACTCTTTAGCATTTGTTACTTCCTTATGGAACTTCTTAAACATAGAAAATGCTTGATCCTTATGCGCTAGAAACATGACCCATGTGTACCTAGAGTAATCATCTACTATAACTAGACCATATTTATTTCCACCTAGGCTTGTTGTTCTAGTTGGACCAAATAGGTCCATGTGTAGTAATTCTAGAGGCCTAGAAGTAGAGACACATTTTATGGATTTAAAAGAGTTCCTAGATTGTTTGCCAAATTAACATGCTTCACATATTTTGTTCTTTTCAAATTTTAATTTTGGCAAACCTATCACGGAGTCTCTTTTAACTAGTTTAGTTATTGTGTCCATGCTTGCATGACCTAACTTACGGTGCCATGACCAACTAGCATCATTATCTTTAGTTTCATTTACAACTAGACATTGGTTATGTTTTGCAAGATCTTCTAGGTCTACAACATATACATTTCCACGTCTAATTCCTTTAAAAACTAAACTATTATCATTAGGATTTGTTATAATACATAGTGATGGTTTAAACATAACATCATATCCTTCATCACATAATTGACTAATGCTTAACAAGTTATGCTTAAGACCATCAACATATCTAACATTATCTATAAAAGTAGAAGGGGTGATTTGAACTTTACCAATACCAATGATGTGACCTTGGTTGTTGTCTCCAAAAGTCACAGCACCTCCCTTCTTAGCTTCAAGGGTGAAAAATTGATCTTTATCACCCGTCATGTGCCTTGAGCAGCCACTATCCAAATACCAGCAGTTTTTGTTGACCTTGGCTGCAAGACACTCCTACACAAACAAATCATGTCATCTTAGGTACCCAAGTTTTCTTGGGTCCTTCATGGTTAGTCAAGTTGGTTCCTTTTGGAACCCATACCCTTTTAACTTTTTTTTTAGTTATACTTTTTCTAAAATTACACACATTTGCTTTATGACCTACTGTACCACAGCAAAAGCAAGTTATTTTCTTAGTTTTAGTTTCTCCAGCTTTAACAAAGAAGTTACTAAGAAGTTTTTGTTTATTTCTTGGTTTATATCCTAAACCCACTTTATTAAATACAGCTCGTTGACTATTTAGTATCATGTTTAATTTTTCAGAGCTATATGTAAATTTTTCAACTAAGGGTTTGTATTTGTTAAGTTCTTTAGTTAGTGTTTGATTTTCAGCTTTTAGATCATTAAGTTCTTTTGTAAGATCCTTATCTAAGGTTTGTTTATATTTTTTAAGTTCTGAAAATTCCTTAGTTAGTTTTTCATTATCTTTAGTTAAGGTGTTAGTCTTTTGAGTTAAAAGTTGGTTGCTTTTTTTAAGTTCTATATTTTCTTTGGTGATTAAATCCTTATCCTTAACTAATTTATCGTATTTATGTAGGTGTGATTGATTAGCTATTTTTAGTTCTTTATTCTTAAGATTTATAGCCTTATATTCTACCATTAATTCATTAAAAGCATCATAAAGTTCATCAAAAGAAAAATCAAGATGCGTATCGGAAGTTACCTCGTTTTCGTTGGCCATGAAGCAGAAATTGGCCTTCTCTTCTTGTTCATCATCTGATGAGGAGGATGATGAGTCGGAGTCGGATAGTGTAGTGACAAGAGCCTTCTTCTTCTTGTACTTACTCCCCTTCTTCAGTAAGGGGCACTCTGCTCTTATGTGACCCGGCTTCTTGCACTCGTAACATCCTATCCCCTCATTTTCCCTTTCCTTACCCTTATCCTTTTGATAGGAATTTGAGGGGCCTCTCCTTTGATGATACGCCTTCTTGTGGTTGATGAATTTCTTGAACTTACGCACAAGAAGCGCCTCACCATCATCTTCCTCATATTCTTCTTCTTCACTGCTGCTACTGCAAGATAAGTCTTTGTTAGATGAAGTAGATTTTAAAGCTATTACCTTTTTCTTATGGAAGAACTCTTCCTCGTTGTGTTGTTTCATGGTGAGCTCGTGCGTCATAAGGGATCCAAGAAGCTCCTCAAGTGGTAACTTGTTCAAGTCCTTGGCTTCTTGGATTGCCGTCACTTTAGCTTCCCACGACCTTGGTAGACACCGAAGGATTTTCCTGACAAGCTCACTGTTAGTATAGTTCTTGCCAAGGCTTTTTAGGCCATTGACAATATCAGTAAACCTAGTGAACATGCATGTGATTGTTTCATTTGAATCCATTTTAAATAGTTCATATTTATGTACCAAGATGTTTATTTTGGATTCCTTGACTTGATTCGTGCCCTCATGGGTCACTTCAAGTCTGTCCCAAATTTCTTTTGCAGAATTGCAAGTTGAAACCCTATTGAATTCATTTCTATCTAAGGCACAATAGAGTACATTCATAGCTTTGGAATTAAGTTGTGCCTTCCTCATGTCATGTTCATCCCAATCCGTTTCTAGTTTGGGTACCTTGACACCCTCTACATATATGGATGGGATGTATGGCCCATTTACTACAATAGTCCACATCTCATAGTCTTGGGCTTGGATGAATATTCTCATCCTAGCCTTCCAATATGAGTAGTCAGACCCATTAAAGAATGGGGGTCTTTGGGTGGACTGACCCTCAATGTGGGAAGATCCAAATGGGGTTGTCATTTCGATCTTTTACTCTTGGGTGGAAGAGTTTAGGCTCTGATACCACTTGTTGCCCAGATAGACAACCCAAGAGGGGGGGTGAATTGGGTTTTAAAATTAATTTAGATATTTAAAACGTTATGGATGATTAATTAAAAACTATTGCAAGTTATTTAATTAATCCTAAGTGCTGTGAGTGATGTGAGAGTAAGAAGAAAAGAGCCAATCAATCACAAACACAAGGTTTTATAGTGGTTCGGAGCTAACCCTTGCTCCTACGTCCACTCCCCAAGTCTCACTTGGGAATTTCACTATAACCCCCTTGGATTACAGCCGGTTGTTTTGCAAGCTCACAACCAAACTTGTTGTTTTACGAGCTCACAACGAACTCGATCGGTTTTCCCAGGCTCACCGACTAGAACCAACCCCGATTGTTTTCCCGGGCTCACAATCAAACCCTTACACACGTTGGTTTTTAACTTGGCTCACCAACCAACCTTAGTCCCCTTGATTCAATCCCCCGATTGAACCAAGTAAATACAAGTTATAGAAAGAAAGGAAAATAAGCTTCTCAAAAGCAGATGTAAAACAATATAATCAAAAGAGGAGTTTAGAAGCCCTCAAACGCTTTTAAGCTGAAGTAGAGGAATGGCTTCTTGAACTCCGGTCTCCTCTCGAATGAGTAGTCGACTTGAATGCAGGAGGAGGAGGCTTTAATTGCTGGGAAGATGTAGTTGGTTGCAGTAAATGCTGATCTTCCCCTTTTTCGTTGAAGAGCACGTTGCAGAGCTTGAAAGCTTGAATGCTTGGAGTGGAATAGTTGTTCTCTGCCTTGCTACAGTCTTCTGTGGCTATTTAAGCCAACCCCCACGGAAACTAGCCGTTACACTGCTTTTTCTGTCCGTTCTGCACACTCTGCGCAGCCTGACAATATGACCGTTGGTGGGTTGGAGTCGACTCGCGCGATCAGGAGTCGACTCGGCTATAGCGGGAGTCGACTCAAGCTTTTCCGGAGTCGACTCGGCAACTGTTCCAAATTTGAATTAGAGTTGCCGTCACGACTGGGAGTCGACTCGTCTTGACCCGGAGTCGACTCGCCAACTTCTGGAGCTGACCTGGCAATTTTGGAGTCGGCTCATCCACAGAAGTCCGTGGATCCAATTTTGAATTTTGTCCACTCGAGTCGACTCGACTGTCCTTGGAGTCGACTCGAATCTCAGAGCCCGAACTCCCGATCCTCTGTCTTTTGGCTCATCCAGTCTTGGAGTCGACTCGAACTTCCTTGGAGTCGACTCGGCTCTCAGTTTCCGAAAGTTGGTCTTCTGCCTTTTGACGTGAAGCTTGTCTTGGAGTCGACTCGAGCTGTCTGGGAGTCGACTCGAATCTCAGAGGCAGTAACATGGTTTTCTGTTTGTCGATGGTCGCGGAGTCTCGGAGTCGACTCGTGCAATGCGGGAGTCGACTCGAATCTCAGAGTCCCAAAAATGCTCTCTGACTTTTTCCTTGTGTTCCGCTGAGAGTCGACTCATGCTTTCTTTGGAGTCGACCTGCCAACCATCGGAGTCGACTCGCGTTCCACTGGAGTCGACTCGAATCTCAGACCCGAAAAACTGCTCTCTGACTTTTCTTTGTGTACCTCTTGGAGTCGACTCTTACTACCCTGGAGTCGACTCGTTGAACATTGGAGTCGACTCGCGCACTTCAGGAGTCGACTCGTTGACAGGTTCTGAGATGAGGCTTTCTGTTCTTCTTTCTGTTCTCAGTCGGAGTCGACTCGTACTAGTCTGGAGTCGACTCGAGCTCGTGCCAGTGAACTTGATATGCTTGGAGTCGACTCGTGATACTCGGGAGTCGACTCGAGTCTCAGACTTTGGTTCATGCAGACTTCTTAACTTATCCAAAATACTATGAACCAAGTCTAGAGACACTTGGACAGGATTTTCTCTGAAACACTCAATTGAATTCATTAGTAATCACAAGATATACTCAAATGCTTTGAGCTCATCAAAATCAAATGGGGTTTTAATCAATCACTCCACAGCCGATGTATTTGCCTGGTCGGCGGCTGATGTACCTGGGATCGACCCGGAGGTCATTTCTCACGCCCTCAACGTCGACCCGACCCACCGGCCAGTGAAGCAGAAGAAGAGACACTGTGCCCCGGATCGGATCCGGGTGGTCGACCAGGAGGTAGACAAACTCTTGGAGGCAGGATTCATAAGGGAGGTGAGTTACCCGAGTGGCTGGCAAATGTTGTACTTGTCCGGAAGGCGAGCGGGAAGTGGAGGATGTGCGTCGACTATACCGACCTGAACAAGGCGTGCCCTAAGGATAGCTTCCCGCTTCCGCGGATAGACCAACTGGTCGACGCGACTTCCGGATATCAGCTGCTGTCTTTCATGGACGCCTTCTCCGGTTACAACCAGATAATGATGGCCCCACAGGACGAGGAAAAAACTGCCTTTATAACGGACCGGGGGCTGTACTGCTACAAGGTAATGCCCTTCGGTCTGAAGAACGCTGGCGCCACTTACCAGCGCCTTGTCAACAAAATCTTCAAAGAGCAAATCGGCCGGAACATGGAGGTGTACGTGGACGATATGCTGGTGAAGAGCCGCCAGGCAGACCAGCACATCGTGGATCTGGAGGAGACTTTCACCACCTTGCGGAAGTTTCGCATGAAGCTGAACCCAGCGAAGTGCGCCTTTGGCGCTTCGGCCGGGAGGTTCCTCGGTTTCATTGTCAACCAGCGGGGTATCGAAGCCAACCCGGACAAAATCAAGGCTATCCAAGGTATGTCCCCTCCGACCAAAGTGAAGGAGGTTCAGGAGCTCGCTGGAAGGGTCGCCGCGCTCGGACGATTTGTGGCAAAATCGGCCGAACGCTGCCAACCATTCTTCAAGGTGTTAAAACGCCCGAAAGACTTTCTCTGGACGGCCGAATGTCAAGCAGCGTTCGACCAGCTCAAGGAATACCTAGCGTCTCCTCCCCTGCTATCCAAGCCGCAGGAAGGGGAGATGCTCTACCTCTATCTGGCGGTCTCCCCAACCGCGGTCAGTGCGGTGCTGGTTCGGAAAGAGGCAAAGCTCCAGAAGCCTGTGTACTACATCAGCCGGGTCCTACGGGACGCCGAGACGCGGTATACGAAGGCTGAAAAGATCGCCTTCGCGCTGCTGACCGCGACCAGGAGGCTCCGCCCCTATTTCCAGGCCCATTCTGTCACCCTCTTAATTGATCAACCGTTACGACAGATCCTCAGCAACCCCGAGAATGCGGGACGGCTGGTGAAGTGGGCAGTAGAACTCGGTGAGTTCGACATCCGCTACCAGCCTCGACCCGCCATCAAGGCCCAGGTGCTCGCGGACTTCCTCGCTGAGTGCACGGTGCAGGAGGCGGAACCTAGACCACCGGAAACGCCCAGCCTCGACCTCCCGACCTGGACGCTTCACATCGATGGGTCGTCGAACCCCGAGGGTGGAGGGGCCGGGCTGGTCCTTACCAGTCCTGATGGAGTGATAGCCGAGTATGCCTTGAGGTTTGGATTTCCAGTTACCAACAACGAGGCGGAATACGAGGCCCTAGTCGCGGGACTCAAACTCACCGGGGAGCTCGGCATCCGGCGTTTGAAGGTCTTCACCGACTCCCAGCTGGTGGTCGGGCAGGTCCGTGGGGAGTTCGAGGCCCGGAGCCCGACCATGCAGAACTACGTCCGGAAGGCGCAAGCACTCATTCCCGACCTCGGCAGTGTCGACATCCAGCAGGTCCCCAGAAGCGAAAATGCCAGGGCCGACAGGTTGTCCCGCTTGGTGGGCGCAGAGGCGCACAACTTGTCGAGGGCAATCTACCTGGAGACCCTGGATGCCCCGAGCATCGGCGAGGCTGGAGCGGTAATGGCGATTGATCCGGAGCCGTCTTGGATGGACCCGCTCGTCGACTACCTCGCCGAAGGAATCCTCCCTGAAGACGAAGATCAAGCTCGGCGACTTGTCAAGAAGTCCGCCCACTACGTACTCTATGAAGGGAGGCTGTATCGGACCTCGTTTACCGCCCCCCTCTTAAGGTGCCTCCGCCCCTCGGAGGCGGCCTACGTCCTCGGCGAAGTCTACGAGGGCGTCTGCGGATCCCACTCGGGGGCTAGGTCCTTGGCGCACAAGATCATGAGGCAAGGCTATTATTGGCCTACCTTGTTGGAGGACTCAAAGGATTATGTACGGAAATGCGACGCCTGCCAGCGCCACGCCAACGTCCAGAGAGTCCCTTCTGTCCCCTTGGCACCAATCACCGCACCCTGGCCCTTCGCACAGTGGGGAATGGATATCCTCGGACCATTCTGAAGGAAAAATATCCCGCAAAATCCGATAAAATCGGATGCCAGGTCAGAAAATCAGTTTTAAAATTTTATCTATTTATTTATAGCAGGTATAAATAAATAACATAACTATATTATGTTTACCATACCTCGATCCCGCAGCGGAAGATGGTCAAGGTACTCAGGAACAGAATCTGGTACAGGGCCAAGTGCTGGATCAGATACTGGATCAGATGCTAGATCTGGTACTGGATCGGAAACTGGATCTGTAACTGGATCTGGTGCCGGATCTGGTACTGATGGATCTGGTGCTATGCGAGGCCCGGATGTACGGACCCTCTACTTCACACGCACGCCAAGAAATGCAGGAAGGTAGGATGATGTCTGTATAGTGCAAAAACCCTTTTGCAAATAAACCCCTGGAAGAAAAGAATTTCAAAAATTCCTTCTTCCCTTTTTCTTTTTCTTTCTTTTCCTCTTTCTTCCCGTTTCCTTTTTCTCTCTTTTACAGGCTACTCAAAAGATCATGAATCTCCCCTCTCCCCAGATAAAATCTCTAGCTCAGAATGAAGAGAAAGCTAGCCTATTTATAGGCAAAGACAAGGCTGAACCAGGGAAGAGAAAACGCCAAAAGGGAAGAGTGAACGCCAAACGTTTCATGATTTTATTGAATTTTTTGAACCGTTTGATTTCAATTAAATCAGTCCTATATTAAAGAGGTTTCAAAACCGAAGAGACACGTCTCTTCGGATCTTCAAATGGTAGCCGAAAGAGGGAAGATCAAGCGGCCTTCGATGTGTTCGGAAGAAGAAGAAGAACGCGGTCCACGGGAGAAGGTTTGCAGAAAGATTGGTCCACTGAACCGAGGAAGAAACCAGAACGTGTCATTCAATTAGAGGGGCAAACAAGTAAATTTCCATCAAATTTGACTTTTCTTAAATGGGTTAATTCAAATGGGCTGAATCAAATGGGCTTGGGTCCATCATTGGTTCTAAACCAAATTGAAGACCAATTTGAAAGATTTTGGATCCCGAAAAATTCCACATGAATCTGATTCATGTGAACTCCAATTAGTTCAATTTTCAGATCAATCCAAGTCACACTTGGACTAGAATAAATATGGAATAAATTCTAATAAAATCATCATTAAGTCCAATTCATCCAATTCAAAACCAAACTCAACAAATGAGTCCAAATCAATTTCAATTACATTAATTGAAACTTGATTAAGCCAGAATACAGACATAATTAAATACACATCCATGAAATTCAGTATGTACCTCATGTTCAGTGCTAGCTGAACATAGACAAAACCAAATCTCAAATGACCCACAATTTAATTCTCAATTAAATTGGATCAAGTCCTTCCTACTTAACTTGACTTATGTGCGTGACTCCGATAGGTTCGAACACTAAGCCGGTAGTACATGGACTACTCCATGCACTAATCGAGGTGACCATCTAGCAATGATACCCGACGTCCGGATAGGTCGAATATGCAGAGCAACATTCAAGAACCTAGACGTATGGTTGTTGCATAATTCATCCCTATGACCATCGATGCTCAAAATGACCTCAGAGAGGACTGTCGACCTCTGGGTCCGGTCATCCATAGTGTATTTCAAATAATCAAATCAAGTGACCTATCACTTGGTTTACCCTGGCCAAGGTTTTACTGAATTGAAATACAGTGAGACATCAACTCCTAAAATCTGGAGCGGTCAATCCCATCTTGACTCATACACAGACTTCGCGAGTACTTGACTGCACCCAGCATCCTTCCGATCCCTGAATTAGAAATTCAGGTCATCCAGTGCCTAAGTACAGTGAGTTGCTTGCAAGTCACTGTGACAGTCTCAGGTCTAAGGGGTACTTATGTCCACACGCTTTGCGAGCTAACTCCCGACAGTGGAGTGCTACGCAGGTGAGTCACTGTTCAGTGATGATGTACTCCTATATCTCACCTGTATGCCATACAGTGTCTCCACACTCCTTGGTTTAAGAGGACAACCAACTAAATGACACACAACGACCTATACTTGATATAGCTATCGTCCAATTGACAGCTCATCATTTGGTCGCGAACTGATTTAAGGACTAAATGATAAAACCTCCTTTACCCACTAAATTAGTCCTAAGGACTTCATTACAATACACAGGAGTTCCTATTTGAAGATGCAACACTTGTGATGAAAAGAATGCCAGAATAGATTTTATTATTCATTAAATAAAACATATACATTATTCTTACAATAAAAATTGGCTTTGGGACACAATTTCCAACAACTCCCACTTGAACTAAAGCCAATTTGTACAGTATCTAATACCCATCTTCGATTTGTGATAATCGAACTCCTTTACAGAAAGGGCTTTAGTGAATGGGTCAGCCAGGTTTTCCTTTCCATCGATCTTCTGAAGATTGACGTCACCTCGCTCCACGATCTCTCGTACAAGGTGGTAGCGACGCAGAATGTGCTTGGTTCTATGGTGAGACTTTGGCTCCTTTGCTTGTGCAATGGCTCCAGTATTGTCACAATACAAAAGAACTGGACCATTGATTGAGGGAGCAACACCAAGTTGATTTACAAACTTCTTGATCCAAACAGCTTCCTTTGTCGCATCTGATGCAGCAACATACTCTGCTTCGCATACGGAATCGGCTACTGAATGCTGCTTGGAACTTTTCCAGCAGACTGCTCCTCCATTCAGGGTAAACACAAATCCTGACATACTCTTACTGTCATCATGTTATGACTGAAAACTAGAGTCTGTAAACCCCACAAGTTTTAAGTCAGATTCTCCATAGATTAACCATTGGTCCTTAGTATTTCTTAAATACTTAAGGATGGTTTTCACCACCTTCCAATGGTTCTCACCCGGATCAGACTGATACCTACTCGCTACTGCTAGTGAGTAAGCAACATCCGGTCTTGTACATGTCATGGCGTACATAATAGAACCTACTGCAGAAGCATATGGGATTCTACTCATACGCTCTCTTTCTTCGGAAGTTGTCGGACAATCTTTCTTAGAGAGAGAAATTCCTTGGCCTATCGGAAGATAGCCCTTCTTGGAATGCTCCATGTTGAACCGCTTCAACATAGTGTCGATGTACGTGGATTGGGACAATCCAAGCAACCTCTTAGATCTATCTCTATAGATTTTCATCCCTAGGATGTAGGATGCTTCTCCCAGATCCTTCATGGAGAACTGTGATGACAGCCAGAGTTTCACATTTTGTAATGCAGGAATGTCATTCCCAATTAAGAGAATGTCATCCACATACAACACAAGAAATGTGATCACTGAACCGTTAACCCACTTGTAGACACAAGGTTCTTCTTTGTTCTTAACGAAGCCATATGTTTTGATAGTTTTATCGAAACGTATGTTCCAACTTCGAGAAGCTTGCTTAAGTTCATAAATGGACTTTTGTAGCTTGCATACTTTGGACTCGTCTATGGATGTGAAACCCTCAGGTTGTATCATATACACCTCTTCTTCCAGCTCTCCATTTAGAAAAGCTGTTTTCACATCCATTTGCCAGATTTCATAATCCATATATGCTGCTATAGCTAGCATGATCCGAATAGATTTTAGCATTGCCACAGGGGAAAAAGTTTCGTCATAATCGATACCATAACGTTGACGATATCCCTTGGCAACCAGACGGGCTTTATAGGTCTCCACCTTTCCGTCTGCGCCTCTCTTTCTTTTGAAGATCCATTTGCACCCTATGGGTTTTATCCCTTCGGGTGGATCAACTAGTGTCCATACACTATTGATATCCATAGACTCCATTTCGGATTTCATGGCATTAAGCCACAACTCAGAGTCGGACCTCTGCATAGCATCCATATAGGTGATCGGATCCTCATTATTCTCATCGAGCTCAATAGGATCCGCGTCATGGACCCAGAAACCGTAGTATCTATCCACTTGATGCGGTACTCTACCGGATCGCCTTAATGGTGCTTCTACATTGGGCTCCGGGTTTGATCTAATCAAAACCGATTCTGTGGGTTCAGTAGATTGTGTTAAATCTTCCACCTGCTGAACTTCACTAAGTTCAACCTTAGAGGCAACAATTCCTTCACCAAGGAATTCCTTTTCCAAAAATGTTGCCTTAAGTCCTACGAACACCTTTTGTTCATTAGGAAGGTAAAAGTAATAACCCCTAGTTTGCTTGGGGTACCCTACAAAATAACACTTATCGGACCTAGGACCCAGTTTGTCAGTTTGAGAACGTTTAACATAAGCCGGACATCCCCAAACCCTAAGGTATGAAAGTGTCGGCTTACGCCCAGTCCATATCTCATATGGAGTCTTCTCAACAGACTTACTTGGAACCTTATTTAGTATTATACACGCAGACTCTAAAGCATAACCCCAAAAAGATAGAGGCAGACTAGTAAACCCCATCATGGATCGAACCATGTCTAACAGAGTTCGATTCCTCCTTTCGGATACACCATTGTGCTGAGGTGTTCCTGGAGGGGTCCATTGTGAGAGAATCCCATTCTCCTCTAGATAAGTCAAGAAATCACCGGAAAGGTATTCTCCTCCTCGGTCTGACCGAAGGATCTTAATACTCTTTCCAGTCTGTTTTTCTACTTCATTACGAAATCGTTTGAACATTTCAAATGATTCCGACTTATGTTTCATCAGATAGACATACCCAAACCTGGATAGGTCATCTGTGAAGGTTATGAAGTAGGCATAACCACCTTTGGCACTTACGTTCATAGGTCCACATACATCAGTATGTATGAGGCCAAGAACATCGCTGGCTCGTTCACCCTTTCCTGAAAAAGGTGACTTGGTCATTTTACCCAGAAGACAGGATTCACAAGTTGGCAATGATTCACAATCATTGATTTCTAAAATGCCTTGTTGGGCTAACCTGTTTATCCTGTTTTTGTTTATATGACCAAGCCGGCAATGCCATAAATAGGTTTCATTGACTTTATCTAATTTAGGGTGTTTATTAGATGTGTACATTACATTCACAGGCAATGATAGAGTATAAATGCCATATTTCATTTGTCCACTGAAAATTTTAGTATCATTCAAAATGATATCACAAAATCTTTCATTTATATAAAAGGTATAACCATTCTTGGCCAAAAAGCCTACAGAGATGACATTCATCAAGAATGCTGGACAAAAGTGACAATCATCTAACATAACTACTCCAGACTCAAAAAACAACTCAATGACTCCTAAAGCTAGGACTGGAACAGATCTTCCATCACCAACATTTAGGAATCGATCGCCGTTCTTGAATCTTCTACTTACTTGAAGTCCCTGCAAAGAATTGCAAATATTAATTGGACTTCCGGTATCCAATACCCAGGTAGTAGAATCATAAACAGAAAAATTACAAGGTGTTATCATATAATTACCTTGTGCAGCAACTGTTTGCTGCATTTTCTTCTTTGGCCTATTTGGATCAAGGGACGCTAAATAAGCCGGACAGTTCTGCTTCCAGTGACCCTGCTTCTTGCAGAAGAAGCATTCTGCCTTACTTTGATCAGATTTCTGCTTCATAGTCTGTTTGGGCTTAGAAGCCCCAGCACGAACTTTATTTACCTTCTTTTTCTTTCCTTTCTTAAAGGAAGAACGACCTGCAGAAGTTCCACCCACCACATTCACCGACCCCTTAAAGAGTTGGTGATCCTTCTCATAGGTCTGCAGTAAACCTAGCAATCCATGATAGGATACTGCAGGTTTAGTCATTCTATAATGACTAAGGAAGGTCAGGTAGGATTTGGGAAGTGAGTTCAAAATAGCATCCTTGCCCAATTGCTCGTGCAAAGGAAAACCAAGTTTACTCAGGAGATCAATTTTCTCGACCATGTACAATACATGTTCTGTGATTGATTCCCCTTCCCTCATGCGGGCATTGAAAATCGCACAGGAGGTCTTATGTCGTTCAACATCATCAGGTGTCCCGAAAGACTCTTTCAACATTTGAAATATTTCCACAGGCTGTGCTTCTTCGAATTTACGACTAAATTCGTCATTCATCGAAGCCCTCATGATGCAGCGTACGGTAGTGCGATCATTAAGCCACTTCTGATAAGCGTCTTTGATTGCACGTGGTGCATTTGCTGCAGGTTCCTCAGGTGCTGGATCCAATATCACATATAGGATCCGCTCGTGCTCTAATACAATTTTCAACTTCCGATACCAGCTATCGAAGTTAGGTCCATTAAGTTTATCGTTGTCTAAGAGTGTTCGGAGGGACAAAGAGTTAGCCATATCTGAAAGGAAAAAAATCAGAGCTAATTAGTATATGATTTATTTTAATTCTAAAGACTTGGACTTCAGTCTAAAGATTTCTCCCACTATTTTAGTCAAATTTTTAGCCTCTACCTTTAATTCGAGGAATTACTTTAATTCCTTAGCGGGTACTAGAATCCACATGGACTGTATACAGGCCCGAGGAAAGCTCGGCCAACCCATATGCATCTAAGGGTAGGTACATTACCAATTATTTCTCTAAATAATTTCTAGTATTTTATTTTGCCCCAGGTGGTAATCAGTAGGCGGAGGCCTCCACTGAAAATCCTGGTCAGATCCAACCATTAATGAACTAACTCGATGACACTACCTAATGTATGATCAGGCCCGAGGAAAGCTCGGCCAACCTAATCACAATCAGATAGCTCAAAGAGCTATCATATAATGAAGGATAATTCCAATATTCAGATGAACACCAGACGGAAGCGTCCTGCATGTCCAACTGAAATACTGGACCAATTATCATCCATTTTAATGGGAGGCTATGACCTAGTTATCTACATAACTATATCATTTTAAGGACCTAATAATTTAGAGGATTTTAGAGAGACCGATAATTCTATATCCTCCCACTGACTGCACTGAGTCATATAGAGGACATAGAATTTCATTGGTCTATGGACATCTAAATCAGTCATACTGATTTCCTTATTGACATGGGTGAGTACCAAGTCTCAAGATATCTAAATCAAAACTTGAACGACCACATTGGCCAGGTAAGAGAGATCACTGGAGGGTTCCGCCATTAACCGTCTTTCCTAGACACCAACAGAGTTGGCCAGGAAAGAGGTAGCCCCAATTAATAACCGAAGATCCAACTTGCCTTAGACACCAAATGGTATGTCAAGTTGATTTAGATAGTCATTGAGAACTCAGGCTCGACCACTGAGCCACAATCAGATCCAATTGAAGTGTTTGGACATGATCAACTAAACTATTGAGTTTGATCAAATCAGAAAAATGAATTTAGTCTAATACAACTATTGATTCCAATTCAATTCTAACATTAGGTCTAACCTAATCAACTAATCTGATTGTGCTAACCCATGCCCCAAAACCCATGTTCAAATTTAAATTTTAATTCGAATTTCAAATTTTGAATTTTAAATCTTTATTTGAAATTCAAATTTCAAATTTTAAATTCAACATTTAATTCTTTATTAAATGTATTATGATCATGGATTCAGGGTGTCAATTTATTCCAAATATAAACAATTTATATTTAAACTTTGTGGTCATAATAAATTTAAAACTGAAATTTCATAAACATCAATTATGCATAATTTCACAAAAATAAACTATTTATTTTATGATACAAATTAATCTCAATTTTGTGCTAGGACAACCTTTTCACTATAAGGGGTTAACCTTATAGCAGGACAACCTTATAATTCAGCACAAGATTGATATTTTATCAATAAATCTAGATCTAATCTAAATTTAAAAAATTAAATCATGCATAATTCTAGATATTATAGGCCAATTCCATCGGCCAACCTGGCTCTGATACCAATTGAAGGAAAAATATCCCGCAAAATCCGATAAAATCGGATGCCAGGTCAGAAAATCAGTTTTAAAATTTTATCTATTTATTTATAACAGGTATAAATAAATAACATAACTATATTATGTTTACCATACCTCGATCCCGCAGCGGAAGATGGTCAAGGTACTCAAGAACAGAATCTGGTACAGGGCCAAGTGCTAGATCAGATACTGGATCAGATGCTAGATCTGGTACTGGATCGGGAACTGGATCTGTAACTGGATCTGGTGCCGGATCTGGTACTGATGGATCTGGTGCTATGCGAGGCCCGGATGTACGGACCCTCTACTTCACACGCACGCCAAGAAATGCAGGAAGGTAGGATGATGTCTGTATAGTGCAAAAACCCTTTTGCAAATAAACCCCTGGAAGAAAAGAATTTCAAAAATTCCTTCTTCCCTTTTTCTTTTTCTTTCTTTTCCTCTTTCTTCCCGTTTCCTTTTTCTCTCTTTTACAGGCTACTCAAAAGATCATGAATCTCCCCTCTCCCCAGATAAAATCTCTAGCTCAGAATGAAGAGAAAGCTAGCCTATTTATAGGCAAAGACAAGGCTGAACCAGGGAAGAGAAAACGCCAAAAGGGAAGAGTGAACGCCAAACGTTTCATGATTTTATTGAATTTTTTGAACCGTTTGATTTCAATTAAATCAGTCCTATATTAAAGAGGTTTCAAAACCGAAGAGACACGTCTCTTCGGATCTTCAAATGGTAGCCGAAAGAGGGAAGATCAAGCGGCCTTCGATGTGTTCGGAAGAAGAAGAAGAACGCGGTCCACGGGAGAAGGTTTGCAGAAAGATTGGTCCACTGAACCGAGGAAGAAACCAGAACGTGTCATTCAATTAGAGGGGCAAACAAGTAAATTTCCATCAAATTTGACTTTTCTTAAATGGGTTAATTCAAATGGGCTGAATCAAATGGGCTTGGGTCCATCATTGGTTCTAAACCAAATTGAAGACCAATTTGAAAGATTTTGGATCCGGAAAAATTCCACATGAATCTGATTCATGTGAACTCCAATTAGTTCAATTTTCAGATCAATCCAAGTCACACTTGGACTAGAATAAATATGGAATAAATTCTAATAAAATCATCATTAAGTCCAATTCATCCAATTCAAAACCAAACTCAACAAATGAGTCCAAATCAATTTCAATTACATTAATTGAAACTTGATTAAGCCAGAATACAGACATAATTAAATACACATCCATGAAATTCAGTATGTACCTCATGTTCAGTGCTAGCTGAACATAGACAAAACCAAATCTCAAATGACCCACAATTTAATTCTCAATTAAATTGGATCAAGTCCTTCCTACTTAACTTGACTTATGTGCGTGACTCCGATAGGTTCGAACACTAAGCCGGTAGTACATGGACTACTCCATGCACTAATCGAGGTGACCATCTAGCAATGATACCCGACGTCCGGATAGGTCGAATATGCAGAGCAACATTCAAGAACCTAGACGTATGGTTGTTGCATAATTCATCCCTATGACCATCGATGCTCAAAATGACCTCAGAGAGGACTGTCGACCTCTGGGTCCGGTCATCCATAGTGTATTTCAAATAATCAAATCAAGTGACCTATCACTTGGTTTACCCTGGCTAAGGTTTTACTGAATTGAAATACAGTGAGACATCAACTCCTAAAATCTGGAGCGGTCAATCCCATCTTGACTCATACACAGACTTCGCGAGTACTTGACTGCACCCAGCATCCTTCCGATCCCTGAATTAGAAATTCAGGTCATCCAGTGCCTAAGTACAGTGAGTTGCTTGCAAGTCACTGTGACAGTCTCAGGTCTAAGGGGTACTTATGTCCACACGCTTTGCGATCTAACTCCCGACAGTGGAGTGCTACGCAGGTGAGTCACTGTTCAGTGATGATGTACTCCTATATCTCACCTGTATGCCATACAGTGTCTCCACACTCCTTGGTTTAAGAGGACAACCAACTAAATGACACACAACGACCTATACTTGATATAGCTATCGTCCAATTGACAGCTCATCATTTGGTCGCGAACTGATTTAAGGACTAAATGATAAAACCTCCTTTACCCACTAAATTAGTCCTAAGGACTTCATCACAATACACAGGAGTTCCTATTTGAAGATGCAACACTTGTGATGAAAAGAATGCCAGAATAGATTTTATTATTCATTAAATAAAACATATACATTATTCTTACAATAAAAATTGGCTTTGGGACACAATTTCCAACACATTCTCCGTCGCTTCAGCCCAGCGGAAATTCTTGATTGTTGCAATCGACTACTTCACCAAGTGGGTGGAGGCAGAGCCGCTGGCCACTATCACGGAGGCGCAAGTCCGGAAGTTCGTGAAGAAAAACATCATTGTCCGATTTGGGGTACCCCGGGTCCTCATCTCGGATAATGGTCGACAGTTCGACAACAAGCATTTCCGTGACTTCTGCGAGGAGTTAAGGATCGAGCATCGGTTCACATCTGTGTCGCATCCCCAAACCAACGGTGAGGCCGAGGTGACAAACCGGACAATCCTCCAAGGAATTAAGGCGCGAATCGGTCGGACGGGGCAAGCTTGGGTCGAAGAACTCGAGAACGTCCTTTGGGCGTATCGGACCACGCATCGGACCCCTACCGGGGAGACGCCTTTCAGCCTAACCTATGGCACGGAAGCGGTTGTCCCCGTGGAGCTCGGACTCCCCTCGCCCCGGGTGGCTGCGCACCGACCCGAGGCCAATTCGGAGCAACTCCGAGGGAACCTGGACCTCTTGGAAGAAGCGAGGGAAATGGCGCAGGTCCGGATGGCGATGTACCAGCGGAGGGTGGCCCGATATTATAACTCCAAGGTCCGACCAAAACTTTTCAGAATCGGAGATCTGGTGCTAAGGCGAGCCAAAGCATCTCAACCCGCGGAAGGTGGGAAGCTGGCGCCAAATTGGGAAGGCCCGTATAGGGTTCGCTGGGTAAACCGACCTGGCTCCTACCAGTTGGAGGCCCTAGATGGTCGAGAAATTCCAAGGAGCTGGAATTCCGCTAACCTGCGGGTATATTGCCAGTAGAAAGACAAAGCCAGAAAGACAGTTCAAAAATTCATCTCAATAATTCCTGGTTACAATGGCGTGTTCGTGTGATTACAAAGAATTCCCGGAGGGGAATTGGGGAGTAAAGAAAGTAAGGAAGAGGTGGGGACTCCGTGGAGCTGAAGATCCGGGATCCCGAACCCTCCATCCGAAGCAGCTGCAATCCCACCGGACGTGGGTGCTTCCCCCCGGAGGCGCCATCGACGCCTCACGCAAAAGACGAAGAGCCGGCGCGGACGAAGAAGTTCGCACTGCTTCTAGAGGAACGCCACATCCAAGGGATATTCCGGTCCTCCCCAGGAGAAGGGGAGGAAAGGAATACAAGGGAGAAGAGCGCGAGGAGGCGCGATCCCGGATGAAGCGTCTAGCGCAGAGCTCAATCGGGAGGTGCGACTGAAAAGAGGGGGGATGTGATCCCGGATGAAACGCCTAGAGCGGAGTTCCACCGGAGAGAATCTCCCTGTTGATCCCAGATGAAACGACTAGTTGGCGGAAGTTGCGAGGGGCGCGCCTCCCGTTCCTCCGGCGGGGGTTTCCCAGCCACGCGCCGGAGAGGAGGTCCACGATCCATGGCAACCTGAACAGCTCCGGCTTGGCAGGCTCCACCGCACCTGCGCTTATATTTATAGCCAAACTGTGGCCCCCTGGTCGTTCCGATGCGGGTGGCTCCAATAAATGCGGGCGCATCGAATCCGGAGCCGTTCCAGCTCTCGAGGCGTATCCTCCCACGACTTCCTAAGCGTCGTTCTCCTTAATTGCATTCTTCATGCAGGACACTCCGGGCGGTGTGTATCCCACGGCCCACGTATCTCCGCACGCGCCCAGGCCGCATCCGCCTCGAAGAACGCGCGTATCGCGGCCGCTTAACTGGCACTCCTCGCAAGCAGCAACTGGCCGATCCGATTTCCCAGGTAACGCCTCAATTAGCATTTAATAGCCTTCTGGTGTTCCCCAGGCGACGCTTCGAGAGGAGGAGAAATACGATCGCAGCTGGCCACGGAGAAACCCCGTCGAGCGGCAAGTGATAGGCGCGCGACCAACGAGTGGAATTTCCCGAGGCTCGGCCCTCGGATGCCAGGCTAACCCGATGATCATCCCGGGAACAGACTAGCCTGAAGCCCCGACCGGTCGCCTCGGCTTGCGCCAGCCTTGGCCGACCAACGAGCGGAATTCCCCGAGGCTCGGCCCTCGGATGCCAGGCTAACCCGATGATCATCCCGGGAGCAGACTAGCCTGAAGCCCCGACCGGTCGCCTCGGCTTGCGCCAGCCTTGGCCGACCAACGAGCGGAATTCCTCGAGGCTCAGCCCTCGGATGCCAGGCTAACCCGATGATCATCCCGGGAGCAGACTAGCCTGAAGCCCCGACCGGTCGCCTCGGCTTGCGCCAGCCTTGGCCGACCAACGAGTGGAATTTTCCGAGGCTCGGCCCTCGGATGCCAGGCTAACCCGATGATCATCCCGGGAACAGACTAGCCTGAAGCCCCGACCGGTCGCCTCGGCTTGCGCCAGCCTTGGCCGACCAACGAGCGGAATTTTCCGAGGCTCGGCCCTCGGATGCCAGGCTAACCCGATGATCATCCCGGGAACAGACTAGCCTGAAGCCCCGACCGGTCGCCTCGGCTTGCGCCAGCCTTGGCCGACCAACGAGCGGAATTCCCTGAGGCTCGGCCCTCGGATGCCAGGCTAACCCGATGATCATCCCGGGAGCAGACTAGCCTGAAGCCCCGACCGGTCGCCTCGGCTTGCGCCAGCCTTGGCCGACCAACGAGCGGAATTCCTCGAGGCTCAGCCCTCGGATGCCAGGCTAACCCGATGATCATCCCGGGAGCAGACTAGCCTGAAGCCCCGACCGGTCACCTCGGCTTGCGCCAGCCTTGACCGACCAACGAGTGGAATTCCTCGAGGCTCGGCCCTCGGATGCCAGGCTAACCCGATGATCATCCCGGAAACAGACTAGCCTGAAGCCCCGACCGGTCGCCTCGGCTTGCGCCAGCCTTGGCCGACCAACGAGCGGAATTCCCCGAGGCTCGGCCCTCGGATGCCAGGCTAACCCGATGATCATCCCGGGAGCAGACTAGCCTGAAGCCCCGACCGGTCGCCTCGGCTTGCGCCAGCCTTGGCCGACCAACGAGCGGAATTCCCCGAGGCTCGGCCCTCGGATGCCAGGCTAACCCGATGATCATCCCGGGAGCAGACTAGCCTGAAGCCCCGACCGGTTGCCTCAGCTTGCGCCAGCCTTGGCCGACCAACGAGCGGAATTCCCCGAGGCTCAGCCCTCGGATGCCAGGCTAACCCGATGATTATCCCGGGAGCAGACTAGCCTGAAGCCCCGACCGGTCGCCTCGGCTTGCGCCAGCCTTGGCCGACCAACGAGCGGAATTCCCCGAGGCTCAGCCCTCGGATGCCAGGCTAACCCGGTGATCATCCCGGGAGCAGACTAGCCTGAAGCCCCGACCGGTCGCCTCGGCTTGCGCCAGCCTTGGCCGACCAACGAGCGGAATTCCCCGAGGCTCAGTCCTCGGATGCCAGGCTAACCCGATGATCATCCCGGGAGCAAACTAGCCTGAAGCCCCGACCGGTCGCCTCGGCTTGCGCCAGCCTTGGCCGACCAATGAGCGGAATTTCCTGAGGCCTAACCCTCGGATGCCTGGCCTAGCGCCGGAAGAATTTCCTGAGGCCTAACCCTCGGATGCCTGGCCTAGCGCCGGAAGAATTTCCTGAGGCCTAACCCTCGGATGCCTGGCCTAGCGCCGGAAGAATTTCCTGAGGCCTAACCCTCGGATGCCTGGCCTAGCGCCGGAAGAATTTCCTGAGGCCTAACCCTCGGATGCCTGGCCTAGTGCCGGAAGAATTTCCTGAGGCCTAACCCTCGGATGCCTGGCCTAGCGCCGGAAGAATTTCCTGAGGCCTAACCCTCGGATGCCTGGCCTAGTGCCGGAGGAACTTCAAGAGTCAGGAGTCGGCGAGACGCTACCAAGAGTTAAAAAGAGGAAGGACGAAAGTGAAATGGGGAAACACTTTGTTTGCATTAACTTTCGTTGCATCAGGGCCGAGATCCATACAACATGGCAAAACGCCAACATACAAAGAAAAGAACAAAGAAAAAGTACAGAGGGTCAGCTTGGAGGAACCCCTGGATCGGGAACGGCGAGCACGTCCGCGAAGGGTAGGGAGACGGTTGGAGAACCGGCAGGCAATGGCATCGGAGGGGAGTCGAGGAGGGAGACCCCACTCAGGTCAATTCCGGGGTATTTAGTGGACACCCTTGCCAGGCCTTCATCGAAGCCTAAGGCAAAGGAGTCGGACCCCGCATCCGACATGTCACGGATGAACTCGGCGGACTGACGATAGGCCTGTACCGCCTGACGCCCGATTTCTGCGCTCTTCTCGGCCAGCGCCGCCTCCGCTCGCTCCGTAATCTGAGCTTTCGCTTCCATGACCTTCGCCACAATCCGGTCGTCCGCCTCGGAGGAGACCCTCAGCAGATCAGCCCGAGCCTCCATGTGCTTCGCCTCGGCAGCGACGCGAGCAGCCTCAGCCTCCTCCAGGCGCGAATGAAGCTCCTGGTTGCTCGCACGAGTCCCCTCCAAGGCCGACTCCAATTCGGCCATCTTGGCTTCAAGAGATCGGGTTCGGTTGCGGGTGTTGTCGGCCGACTGCTGGGCCTTCTCCCACCTCTCCCGGAAGTCGGCAGCCTTCCGGGACTGCTTTTCGGCTCGCTCCTCCGCCTTCCTGATCTCGCTTTCGAGACCCGAGGCAACCTTGAGTTGCTCCTGAGCCTCCAACAGTTGCCTCTCGAGGGCGGCGAAGCCGAGTGCCCGCTCTTCGGCCACCTGGAGCCTCGTCTCGAGGTCCCTGGTCGTTCTCCCCGCCGCAGCCTGGCCTCCCTCCTCTACAGCTTTCAGTCGGCTCTCGGCCTTCGCCAGGAGCCTCGCCTGTTCCTCGTGGCTCTCCTCCAGACGGATCATGTACTGGGCGAGCTAAGAGACAGGAAAAATGAGAGCGTCAGACGGGGATCAATAGAGCCTATAAATGACGAAAGCGACCAAAAGAACACTCACCGACATGAGACAGACGCAGCTGGCAGCTCCAACTTCAGGGATACCCATCTGCCGGACCTGCCTACGGTCCCCCTCCAGCAGCACCGTCTCGACGATGTTTCGGGCGCCGGCGAAAGTGAAGGCCGACCCCGACTTCGCCCCAGAGCCGGATGGTGGTTCTGCAGCCTTACCCTTACCCATCGCTTGGGGGAGAGTCATGCCGACCGTGCTCGGGGCGGGGGCCGCGCCAGAAATCGACAGGGTCCCGCTCGGCCGGGGCCTCGGCGCGCCCCTCCTTCCCGTATCATCCGAAGCCGACCGAGTCGAAGGCCGGGCTGGGGACCGACCGCGTCCGACTCGGCCGTCTCGGGCGCGCCCGGATGACACCTCCAGAAAAATGGTAGTCTCATCACCGGAGGGCTGATGCGGCGTCAACTGTCGGTCCGAGCCCGCGGCGTCCCCCTGATCGGTGGGCCCGGACCCGTCTGTCGGCGTCGGAGTCGCCTGCTGGCGGGGCTTCTTCGCCGGTGGGACCCCGCTCGGAGGAGTCCGTTTCTTCCTCCGGACCGCTTCCAGTAGGGACGCCCTACTAACAGCCATTGCCTTGTCCGACTGCATGACGTCGTCGATTTCTGCAAAAAGGACGAGATGGTTAGAAACTGAGAAACTGATGGAAAGAAGAAATGAAAGAGGAGAAAAGAGCTAAAAAGAAGAAGTAGTGGCGGGCTCACGGTCGGCGGGGACCGAGCTCAGACCGACGTTCACCAAGGCATCCTCGGAAATAAGGCGAGCCACCGGGGGGAGCCGGCCCTCGGCAACCAACCCCCTCAAGACGGCGACGCCATCGGACTCCTCCCTCGACAACCTCGATAGACCGATCGGGGACTTCATCGGCGTCTCCCAGGTTGTCCCGATTCCCCAAGAGGGATCTACGTCGATGAAAAAGAAACGCTCCTTCCAGCCATGAATGGAGGAAGGAGCCTCCTTGACGAGGCCGCACCCTCGCCGCGCCGCAAAGCACCACCACCCTCTGTCCCGGGGGTGGCCGTTCAGGCCGTAGCATTCCCAAAAGACGTTCAGGGTGGCGAAAACCTCGTGCATGCGGCAGAGAACCTGGAAGGCCGTCAGGGTACGCCATGAGTTCGATACCAGTTGCGTCGGCGCCACTCTTAAACCTCGAAGCACCTGCACGACTAAGTCCGAGAGGGGAAAGCGGAACCCAGCCCGAAGGATGTCCTCATTGATGGCGACCTTCCCTGGAGGAGGATGGGACATCCTCTCCTCAGGCCCCGGAAGCGTAACGTTGCAGGCTTCGGGACGGTGGTACCGGGCCACGAACCTATCTAGGTCTTCGGGGACCAGCTCCGACTGAATGCGGTCCGCTCTTACTTCGTCCATCCCTAACGGCCAGAGAATCTACGGTCAGGACGGGGTCAAGAGGGGAGAAGGGACCGGAACGACTGGGGTACACTAATACGAAAGGAGAAAGTACGGAGAGCCCTAAATTGAAGAATGGGGCAACTCACCGGAAGGGAAGGAAGAACGGCTCCGAGAGCGTCAAAAGAGGAGCGAACGAACAGTCCGACAGCAGCACAAGGGAGAAACTCGAGGATGCCTGTGGAGAGAAAGGCGGACGGGGAGGGCCCCCGGTTAAATAGGCGGAAAGGCGGGTGACGCCTCGGTGACGCCAGACTGCCGAAGGATCGTTCGCGCCCCAAAGGCGAATCGACGCCATTAAGGAAGGATGTCCGCCGAAATCCGCAGACCGCCAGATCAGCGACAACCGCCATACGCCATAAAGAAGGCGGGGAGCTCGGAGCGCGCGCGCCTTTCCGAGGGATGGCGGCAATCTCGAAGCATCACTCCCTTCACCCGTTCCCCTCCTGGTTCCAGGCTCGGAAGTGGGGGGCTACTATTACGGGGAAACTTAGCCACCATGCCCCACGTGACCGGTACGCGCGCCCAGGAAGACTACGGCTGCCCCTTGATCCAGCAATCCGACCTCGGGTCGGATATCTTCGGCTTCGCAGCCCGACCCCGAGTCGGCTGCCCCTTGGTCCAGCAATCCGACCCCGGGTCGGATATCTTCGGCTCCGCAGCCCGACCCCGGGTCGGCTGCCCCTTGATCCAGCAATCCGACCTCGGGTCGGATATCTTCGGCTCCGCAGCCCGACCCCGAGTCGGGTGCCCCTTGATCCAGCAATCCGACCTCGGGTCGGATATCTTCGGCTCCGCAGCCCGACCCCGAGTCGGGTGCCCCTTGATCCAGCAATCCGACCCCAAGTCGGCAATCTCTTGACAACAACAGACTGTTCCCCTGAGGCACGCCGCGGCCCCCTGCTCCACTACTCCCTGCAACGGCCGTATCCGGCGCTGCCCCACGATCCCCTGTAACAGCCGTACAAAGCGGAGCTCCACTACGCCCTGCCATGGCCGTACCCGGCGCTGCCCCACGACGCCCTGTAACGACCATGTCAGTGGCAACCCCATCGTGCCACACGATGACCAATCCCCAAAAAAAACCCCCAGCCTGATATATATGCGGCTGGGGGGAAGGGGAGGGTAAGAAAGATTTTCCAGAGTATTATCTTACCTGCTACCTCTTCTTCTCCTTCGATCTCCCCTAACTTGATCGTCGGAGGGCCCCCACTACCCCGGTGGTGGTGCGAGGCTTGCTTGTAGGTCTCCCGGCGGAAGGCGGAGCGCAACCGAAGTAATTCCAAGGGAACCCCATTCGCACCGCTGTGCCAATCGTTCTCGGTTTGGACCCCCAGCAACAAGATCAAATTATCTCATTTTGTTCGACAAAACAATCGTAGTCAAATTAAAAAAAGGAAGAAGAAAAGAGGTTTTGGAATAGTTCCTGTTCCAAAAAAAAAAACAAAAAATAATTTCAATCAAAATTATTCAAATGCATGCTAACAGCTGTTAGTTTTGCTGCTTGGTCCTCAACTCTTCATGAGAGAGGTTCGCCTGATGGCAAATAACTACCATATTAATAGAGGGGAAAAAAAAGAAAATAAAAAGATTGAATAAGTTTGTTAGTTCAGATTTATTGATTTTTTTCTTCAGAGTTATTTTACTCATTCCACTAACTCAGACAAAATTATTTTCAAAAAAAAAAATCTGAATCCTTTCAAATTATACAAAGTCAGAAGCCATCATTGAATGATACGTGGACATGGCGTGACTGAACTAGATCTCTCCTGTAACTGAAAATGTGGATCCAAACTCTTCAAATAAACGGGTCTTATAATTGAAACATTTGTTAATTGGTGTGAGCACCATTTCTTAATCAGAGTCTTCGTCTCATGGATGTTTTAACTTGGAAAGCGTAATTCAGAAAACCAAACAAAAAAACATTGCATTTTTTGAGACGTCTATGATCTCACTCAAACCATGTCAAATAATGCTGAAGAACTTGAGAGAAACTTGGAGATATGCAGCAGCTCAATCATGGCAATCTATATATTGCAAAAAGATTGTAATAAGAAGTTAACTAGGCGAGGAGACTCTCTCATATAATGACCGCCATGCAAGAGATATCAAATATTTGTTTTAAAAAGTCTATGATTTATAGGATCCATGTCCCTGCAAACTCATGAACATGCCATAATGTATTTTATACTGTTCATAGGTGGTCATTAGACTAGAAGCACGGCTCGTCATCTTGAAAATTTTTGCTAAGCAGATGAATGATTTATGGGTGTGTTTTATAAATTTTTTACTATCATACATAAACACACAGTTTGTTGCTTTGTTAAGAGCTCGTTGGATTTCTAAAACACGTGAGGTACAATTTAATATTTAATTGGTCCCCTTACAGAAAGAGAATTTGGACTAGTCTGGTGCTTGTGGATCTTTATATATATACATGTACACACACACATATATACATACATACATTAGAATAAGGCATACTTGAAGGGCGGAATATTGAATTTGAAGGACTATGTACAGAAAATTAGAATACAAAATAAACAAACTATAAATCTACTTAAAGAAGATTTAAGCGTAGCTTGATAACCCTGAGCAGCCATTGTTGGTTATTATAGCAATACTTGCGGAAGATAAAAGCATAGAGATGGAATAGATCTTTCTCTCGCTCTCCTCCTTCATGCCCGTCTCCTTAATGGGATAGGTACCTCCAGAAACGTAGGAATCTTAATATCCTAGGGTTTTTATAGGGAAGATATATATATAAGTGGAGTGGGACTAGTCCGATTAGTAATGTTAATGGGTCCACCCATTACAGAGCCCATTAACCAAATCAGGCTTACACCAATACTTGCTACACCACATCACTAAGATAACAAAGCCCAAAATAATCATATGATCACAAATTAATTATGAGCTTCCTAATATTCATTCAGACAATAACTTACCCTGCATTACATAACAAATTAAATTAAAATCAGTCAATAATCAATGGAAGCCCACCTTATGAGAAATTCCAACATTCTCCCACTTGGGTGACATTGATTAAGACTTTAATTTTTTTAAAGAAAATATATTTATTGTATACATATATGTAATTTGAAAATGACTCTTGGGATAAGCTTACCTCAAGTGGCCACATATAAATATCCTAAATGAGCAACATCTTAAGTCAAAAATTTGATCAAAACCACTAACTTTGAATCATAGCAGTCTTTATATCATTTACCGATACAAGACCTTTCTATAGTTACAAATGTTAGTAATTTTATCGATATGGATCTCAATAATATAGTGTATGTAGTGTAAACTTTATATCCTTATGTAATCAAAAATACAAAGTTCATTGTCGGTCCACTTTATGATCTCAAATGAAACCCCTTTATGCTTTCAAATGAAAGCTGTTATAATAACTTTAAGCTTATGTCACAATTTCACCTTTATATATCAAAACAAATCATGATATCAATTATAGCATAAGCAATACGTTTATGCTTAAGCAACACCTTTATACTTAAGACTATCATTTAAACAACATTTACAAACAACCATATATAGACAAAGGTAAATGTGATATTCCAATATGAAAATAATGGAAAAGATACTTTATGGTATTCAACTAATACTTAACAAAACAATACTCCCACTAACCAAATACATCAAAAGACCCCAATAGATCCATGTTTTCAACATGTTTAACAAACATATTGGATCTAAGTACTTTGGGCAATGGATCTCCCAGGATTGCAACAGTTTCTATATGCTTAATAACAATATCTCTCTTTTTAACTGATCTCTGAATGTGAGATACTTTATCTCTATATATTTTGAGATGCTAAAATTCTTAGTATTCTTTGAAAAGAACATGACTGCACTATTATCATAATAAATCTTAAGTAATTTCATATCATCCATGCAACCAACAAAATCAGAATCACAATATCCAGTTATCTTAAGATTATCAGACCTTTTATATGCAAGAATAAATTTTTTGGTTTTCTGTAAATACCTCATAACCTTCTTAGCTGCTTTCCAATGCTTCATACCCAGATTTTCCATATATCTGCCAAGCAGGGCCGGCCCAAGCCCTAGGCGACCGAGGCGGTCGCCTAAGGCCCCGGGCCAATGGAAGGCCCCCGGGAGGCTGACCAAAAGGAAGCAAAGGCCCCATATAAAACGGGATCTGGAGCTGGCTACGAGTCTTCCCCCTTGATGGAAGGGAGGTGGAGAGTTTCCTGGCCTACAGAGGGGCAATTTGGGAAGTTGGGGACAGTAGTTTTGTTTTGGGTGGGGAGAGAGAGAGAGAGAGAGGAGGGATTTGGTTGGCTTGATAGACGCCTGAAGCCACTCTTATCTTTCATCCCTTCTCTTTTTTAGTTTTGGTCTTGGTTTTCCTTCCCTCACATTACTCCTGATCCAGCTGGGCCATCCGGAAGAAAGATAGGGGGATTGGAGATAGACTTCTTGGAGGGTGGAGATTCTTTTAGTTTTCTCCTCTCGGTTTCTTCTCCCCTCTTGGGATTCATCTCATCACACATAGCTTCAAGCCACTATCTGATTGGGAATATGCAATAGCTTGCTCATATGAGATTGGATCAACCACATGACCAATGTCATAGTCACTCTCACCTAAATAGACCACATAATCATTAGGAATGGCAGGTCTTCTTTCTCTAAGTGATCTTCTTACTGGTATTTCATTAATTGGCCATGGAGGTGCCATAATCGGTTCAGCTATCTGCTGTTGTTCTTCCACTGCCTTTTCAACGGAATGAAATGACCTTTTCATGGACAACAGAAATATGAACAATAACATGTCTTTCCTTCAATGTCATATCTTTAGTATGAGAACATCTGCAATCGTCCATATTAGACTCTAGAAACCTAGCATGAATAGACTCAACAATTTTTGCTCCTCCGTTAGGGTAGTAGAGCTTGTATTCTTTAGAATTTTTTGGATAGCCAATGAAATAACAATAAGTTGTTCTAGGTCCAAACTTATTCTCTAATGTTTATAAATTTTAACCTCCATAGGGCAGTCCCAAATGTGAAAGTGATTAATACTAGGCTTCCTTCCAACCCACAACTCAAAAGGTGTTTTGGGAATTGCCTTACTAGGAACCCTATTTAAGATATAGATGGTAGTTCTTAAAGCCACCCAAAGATATCTTGGTAAAATGTACCCACTCACCATGCTTCTTACTATATCCTTAAGAGTGCGATTACGCCTCTTAGCCATGGCATTTTGCTCAGGAGTTTCAGACATGGTATATTGAGCAACTATCCCATATTTCTGCAAGTACTTGGCAAATGGTCCCATTGTTGGCCAAATTCACCATGTTGACAATAATATTCGCCACCACGATCAAATCTCACCACCTTAATTATCTTCCCATGTTGCTTTTCCACCTCAGTTTTATAAATTTTAAAACTGTGGTAAAGAATGTAATGTGAATTGAAGCTGTGGACTTTGCGTAGAGCATGGGTCCTGATAGAGGGAAAAATGGATCGTCCAGCCCACAACTAAAAGGCCGCCCAGTTTCGGCCCAATAAACAGCAACGATGAATGACTGGATCTTCACTTCGGCCTGGGGCCAGCTCGTCCTCAAAACTCCGCCTAAAGCTCCACCAACTTTGGAATTCGCCGACTCCCCCGACCAAGTTTGGGGTACCTTCAGACAAACGCCGACCTGTCCCGACCAAGTTTGGAATGCCAACCCCAGTGATACACAACATACACTCCGACCCTCGAGCTTGGAATGCTCCCTCGAGTACACATTGGAACTCGGAAAACCGAGTCACTCCCAATCTCCACCGAGCCGACCTCACCAAATGCATGACGCGACTACTTAACGGGCTCGGTCTCGCCAACAACCACATCCACGTGCGAGCTTACGCCTGCCTACATGGCCCTACTCCACCACACCGCCATGTTTTGTCTCCATTACCGGCCAATAGCAGTCAGACGACACCTTGACTACTCCGGCCATACCATGCTATGACTGTCAACGCCCTACTGTTCTTAAAAACGGACTGTACTGCACGTCACCAGCCTACCTGAGCTACACGCCATCCAGCTCAGAGCCATCCCCCCTCATGATGAGGACTGACAGTACCTCTATCATCTGGGCCACTCCACCGAGGCTATAAATAGCTCAGTCAGGTAATTTCTAGGGGACTTTTCCGACTGGACCAAATTTATCCACTCTAACTTGATCGTCAGAGGGCCATCACCGGAAAAATTAGTGAGGTTTTGTGCAGGTCCGCAGCCGTCGTGCTGGAGATGGTTCCCGTCTTCCCCTTTTCACCACCGGCGGCTCCCTCGGCTCCACCGGCGTGGTCACCCTCGGGCCAGATTTGAGCCACAACAGGTCCAATCCATAATGAATCTGGATTTAGATCCAATCTAGAAGATCGAAGGATTTTATAGTTCTATAGTTTCTAGATTGACACTTGATGTGATTAATCAATAGTTAGGATCTAGAGGAAAATTTAAACCTAATCCCCTTTAAGTTTTGGGTCCAGTTGGATGACACCTAGACCTAACCCAACATAATAGGATGGACTCTATCTAACCCGAGCCAAACTTGAATCCCTAGACAGGCAAAAATATGCTCCTTACTGGCCCACAAAAAAGCCAATAAAGTGACTCGAAGTTTCAAAGTGAGCAAGAAGCGTTTGCCGGAAGGTGGAAAAATTTCGTGGCTTTTATTAGACACCAGGCCCCACCAAAAGACTTGCGGTGATAAGACTTGTGACCTGAATATACCTTCAAGAATAAGCAGAGCCTAAAGGAAGTTAGGGCTGAGAATGGGTTAGATATTATTCTATCATCTGAATATGGATCTGGATTTTAAGTTTCTTCTAAATTCAAAATTCAGAACTAGATCCACTATCCGATAAAAGAACATAGAAGGAATCAGAAAAAATATGGGTCAGATATTATTCGATTATCCAAATATGGATATGGATTTTAAGGTTTTCTTTTCAGGTTTGAAATCTAGATTTGGATCTTATATATGATAAAAGAATATAGAATGTGTTGGGGGGAATAAAGTTTCCCCCCAAATGACATAAATGCCCCAACCTCCGACCCCGGACAGCAGAAGTCGGCGTCCGACCTCGGAACGCTCGGCCACGAGACGACCGACCCCGAGACCTCCGACCTAAGAGAAACCCCGATGTCCGAGGACCGTACTCTAACATCCCTCTGGCATTTATTGCGCATGGCCACTGCAATCTTCCGGCTTACTCCACCATTAATGCGGATCTCCGGCTTACTCCACCATTAATGCGGATCTCCGGCTTACTCCATAATAAATGCGCGTGGCTCCTGACATCTACGGATCCCCAGCTCTCCACGGCAAATCGACCCAGCAGGGTCTAGTCGACTATGATAAGTCTCTGATCTCGGCCATACCGCCAACATCAGTGCAATGATTCGCCTGACCGAGCACCGACCTGAACAACATGCCGAGCCATACTACGGCCTCTCCCTGTTACATCACAGGTAAACCGACCCCCGCATATAAAAGGGAGCCTTGGCCTCTCAAGGGGGGAGGGACATTGGTACCCCCAAAAATTCACTGTTTATCTTCCTTCTCCATACTATTTGCCCCCCTCACTGACTTGACCGTCGGAGGGCCGGCGCCGGAAAACCCGGCCACCGGTTCGTGTGCAGGCACCCAGACAGAGGACGCCGCCCGCCGACGGACCACCGCCCCGCCGTGAGGACTCACATCCGCTCCCTCTCTTCGACCGAAGATTGCCCCCGGGTCCAATTTCCAGCAACAGTTGGCGCTAGAGGAAGGGCCCGAGTAGCAGTCATGAAGTTGAGAAGTAAGGGAGCCTCTAACATCTCCCGGCGTCCCCCGCAAAGTCCTGGACACTCCGTCCAGAATTCTCCAACTCCAGCTGATCCAGTTCCTCAGGTCCAGCCGGAACAGTTTAACGCCCTGGTGCAGCAAGTCCAGGCCCTGGCCGCCGTCGTTCAAGGTCTACGGCGCGAGGAGGCTTTACCCTCACTTCCCCCGCAGGCCCAGGCCCCGCCGGAGTGTCTCCCCAACGGCCCGGTTCTCCCCAGCCAAAATTTGCATGGCTCCTCCAGAGCCAACAATGGAGAACGAGCTTCTCCCCAGAGAGAGTCACCGGGAGAAGGTTTCGACCGGAGACCCCAACTCTCTGAGGCGGAGTCAGCCCCGGACCGCCGTGGGCTGGCGCAAACCACAGCGACAATCCCACGGGTGGGGGAGCTTGACCGAAAAGTTGAGCATCTGGAGCGCCAGATCGCGGCACTCCACAGCAAGAAGGCAAGACAGGAAGGGGACTTTGAGTTCACTACCAAGTCCCCCTTCTCCCGCCAGATCGAGGACGAGCCGGTTCCCGCGAGGTTCAAAATGCCTCAGGTGGAGCCCTACAGCGGAATCACCGACCCCCTTGACCACCTGGAGAGTTATCGGGCCCTCATGGCCCTACAAGGGTCCTCGGAGGCCATACTCTGCAAGGCCTTCCCAGCAACCCTCCGAGGGACCGCCCGGCTTTGGTTTTCTGGACTGAAGCCGAACACGGTGTCCTCTTTTGAGCAGCTCGGCAGGCAGTTCGCCACCAACTTTGCTGCCAGCCGGCGCCAGCGACGGACATCAGACTCCCTCCTGGACATCAAGCAGAAGGAGGGGGAGTCCCTCAAAGAGTACCTGGACCGCTTTACCGCCGCCACATGGGAGGTTCGCGAGCTAGACCAGTCGATAGCCATGTCGGCTTTGAAGACTGGGGTTCGCTCTTACCGATTCCTCTTCTCCATCGAGAAGAGCTTCCCGGCCGACTTCACCGAAATGCTGGCTCGAGCCCGGAAGTACGCCAAGGCCGAGGAGGCAGTCGCCTCCAGGCGGGGAGCAATTGAGCCCGCCTCGAAGAAACAGAAGAAACGCCGCGAGGAACGCGGCCGACAAAGGAGCCGGTCGCCCCGCAGAGAGAAAAATCTCCCCAGACTGAGGAGTCCGCCCCGTCAGCAGGGGCGACCTCAGCAGAGGACACCTCCTCGTCCGAGGTCTCCACCACGGCCCCGGATGTACCAGGCGAGGTACGAGAACTATACACCCGTTAATGCTCCCCGGGCCGAGATCCTGATGGAAATTGAGGGTCGGGACTTCTTCCGACCCCCGCCTCCTATGCGAGACACGGGATTTCCCCGAAATACCAGGAAGTATTGCCGCTTCCACCGAGACCGTGGGCACGACACGGAGGACTGCTTCCAACTCCGGGACGAGATAGAAGCGCTCATCCGACGGGGAGTACTCAACCGGTTCGTGACGAATCGACCTGAGGAAAGAAGGCCGGCGGAGAATGTCGCACCAACCGAAAATCCAGGCGACAACAGGCCCATCGCCGGCACCATCAACATGATCGGGCGGGCCTCGGCAGGAACGGCCGCCCAGGGAACACCCCCGAAGCGCCCACGTACCGATGAAGTCATCTCGTTCTCGGACGAGGACTTAGAAGGGGTCGAGACCCCTCACGATGACGCTGTGGTCATCTCAATGATTGTAAATAGGTTTGATGTAAAGCGTGTCCTAGTTGACAATGGAAGTTCAGCCAACATTTTGTACTACCACGCCTACCAAAAAATGGGGTTGACAGAAGGACATCTCCGGAGAATCAGTGCCCCGCTAGTCGGGTTTACCGGAGATGCGGTCTCGGTTGAAGGTGAGGCTAGCTTCCTTGTCACAGTTGGCCTCGCCCCCCGGGAGAGCACTGTGAGGATGGACTTCCTGGTGGTCCGTCTGCCCTCGGTCTACAACGCCGTCCTTGGGCGCCCAGGGTTAAACACCCTTCGAGCCGTGGTTTCAACTCGCCATTTACTCATGCGGTTCCCCACCGACCAAGGAGTAGGCGAGGTCCGCGGAGACCAACTGGTCGCCAAGCAATGCTACATGGCGGCCCACACAGTGAAACAACCAGCTGAGGCGCCAGACCGCCCGACGCGCCCTTCACTCCCCATAGAAACCCTCGATGCGAGGGACACCCCCTGGAAGAAGCAAGTAGAGCCCGGTGAGCTCCTTATTCAAATCCCACTACGAGAAAATTTTCCCGAGCTAACCGTGCAGGTCGGCTCCGACCTCGGCGCCCATGAGAGGGATCGCCTCGTCAGCTTCCTGCGGGATAATGCCGACATCTTCGCCTGGTCGCCCGCGGACGTGCCAGAAATTGACCCTGAGGTCATGGTCCACCGACTTCAGGTGAAACCAACCAGCAAGCCTGTAAAGCAGAAGAAAAGAGGCTCCGCCCCCGAGCGACAACGAGCTGCGGCCGAGGAGGTGGACAAACTCCTCGGAGCCGGCTTCATCCGGGAGGTCTCCTACCTGGACTGGCTCGCCAACATAGTCCTCGTAAAGAAGGCCAACGGAAAATGGCGTATGTGTGTGGACTACACCGACCTGAACAAGGCCTGCCCAAAAGACAGTTTCCCCCTCCCGAGCATCGACCAACTCGTCGACTCCACCTCGGGACACCAACTGCTAACTTTTATGGACGCCTTTTCAGGATACAATCAAATCCGAATGGCGCCAGAAGACGAGGAGAAGACGGCCTTCATCACCGACAAGGGCACCTACTGCTATAAGGTGATGCCCTTTGGCCTGAAAAACGCTGGGGCCACCTATCAGAGGCTGGTCAGCCAGATTTTTAAAAACCAGATCGGCCGGAACATGGAAGTCTACGTGGACGACATGTTGGTGAAGAGCCGAGCGGCGGAACACCACATAGCCGATCTCGACGAGACGTTCGCCAAGCTCAGAAAATATCAAATGAAACTCAATCCGGCGAAGTGCGCGTTTGGGGTCACCTCGGGCAAGTTCCTAGGTTTCATAGTGACCCAGCGCGGAATTGAGGCCAACCCGGAGAAAATCCGGTCACTGCAAGAGATGTCGCCTCCAAAGACAGTTAAGGAGGTGCAGCGGCTCGCGGGACGGGTAGCCGCCCTGGGAAGGTTCGTCTCTCGGTCGGCCGAGCGTTGCCTCCCCTTCTTCAAGAGCCTCAAACGGCCGAAAGATTTTCGGTGGACAGAAGAATGCCAGCAGGCCTTTGAAGAGCTTCGGAGCCTTCTGGCTTCTCCCCCGCTGCTCACCAAGCCCCGGAAAGGCGAGGTCCTTTACTTATATCTGGCCGTCTCCCCAGCCGCAGTGAGCTCAGTTCTCATCCGGGAAGAGGACAAGCTCCAAAAGCCGGTCTATTACACCAGCCGGGTTCTCAGGGATGCCGAGACCCGATATTCTAAACTTGAGAAGACCATCTTCGCTCTCACCATCTCGGCTCGGAGACTCAGGCCTTACTTCCAAGCCCACACGATAACTATATTGACCGACCAGCCCATGAAGCAAATATTGCAGAGGTCGGATCGTGCGGGGAGGGTCGCCAAATGGGCGGTCGAGCTCGGGGAATTCGACCTCGAATATCGGCCCAGGCCGGCTATCAAAGCTCAGATACTCGCCGACTTCATCGTGGAGTGCACTCTTCCGGACGACCCCGAGCTGCCATCTGAGTCCGTGGAGGAGACCCCGAAGCAGCCATGGGTCCTGCACTCGGATGGGTCTTCGACCCCGGGGGGCAGCGGGGCCGGACTTATCCTCACCAGTCCAGATGGAGTGGTGGCTGAGCAAGCTCTGCGCCTCGAGTTCCCGGCCTCGAACAATGAGGCCGAGTATGAGGCTCTCATCGCCGGGCTCAAGCTGGCGAGAGAACTAAAAGTGGGAGATCTGACGGCCTTCAGCGACTCCCAGCTGGTGGTGAACCAGGTCCAAGGAGATTTTGAAGCTAAAGGGCCATCTATGCAAAAGTATCTCCAAAAGGTGCGGGAACTCACATCTGCCCTGAATTCTTTTAATATTCGGTACATTCCCAGAGCGGAAAACCTCAGGACAGACCAGCTATCCAAACTGGCCACCTCCCGCATGAGCGAGCTTCCCAAGGGAACAGCGCTCGAGTATCTTCAGACCCCCAGCACGGAGGAACCCGAGCCTACCATGTACGTCGACTCCGAGCCAAGTTGGATCGATGGGCTCATCTGCTACCTTCAGGACGGAACCCTACCTCATGACGAGACGGAGGCTCGTCGAATCAAGCGCCAGGCTCCCCGGTATGTCTTGTACGAGAATAAACTTTATCGACAATCATTTACTTCTCCCCTTCTCAGATGCCTCCGCCCCTCCGAGGCGGACTACGCCCTCCGAGAGGTCCATGAAGGGATCTGCGGAAATCACCTAGGGGGTCGAGCCTTGGCCCATAAGATCCTGCGGCAGGGATACTACTGGCCCACACTCCAGAAGGACGCAACATATTTCGTCCGCAAGTGCGATCGGTGCCAACGAAACGCCAATATCCAGCGCCGACCTTCAGCTCTACTGACCTCCATCATCGCCCCCTGGCCGTTTGCCCAATGGGGGATCGACATCCTGGGGCCCTTTCCCCTGGCCACCGGACAGA